>NW_027250924.1:0-85771 GCF_044704955.1 Pristiophorus japonicus | reverse complement strand
ACACTCATCTTCTCCACACACACTCACCTTCTCTACACACACTCACCTTCTCTGCACACACTCAGCTTCTCTACACACACTCACCTTCTCTACACACACTCACCTTCTCTACACGCACCAATCTTCTCTACACACACTCACCTTCTCTACACACACTCATCTTCTCCACACACACTCACCTTCTCTACACACACTCACCTTCTCTACACACGCTCACCTTCTCTACTCACACTCACCTTCTCTACACATACCCATCTTCTCTGCATACATTCACCTTCTCCACACACACTCACCTTCTCCACACACACTCAGCTTCTCCACAAACTCACCTTCTCTACACACACTCACCTTCTCTACATACACTCACCTTCTCTACACACTCACCTTCTCCACAGACACTCACCTTCTCCACAGACACTCACCTTCTCTACACACACTCACCTTCTCTACACACACTCACCTTCTCTACACACACTCACCTTCTCTACACACACTCACCATCTCTACACACACTCACCTTCTCTACACACTCATCTTCTCTAAACACTCACCATCTCCACACACACTGACCTTCTCCACACACACTCACCTTTTCTACACACACCCATCTTCTCCACACACACTCACCTTCTCTACACACACTCACCTTCTCTACACACACCCATCTTCTCTGCACACACTCATCTTCTCTACACACACTCACCTTCTCTGCACACACTCATCTTCTCCACACACTCACCTTTCTCTCCACACACCCACCTTTTGCAACAAACACTCACCTTCTCCCACACGCTCACCCTCTCTACACATGCTCACCTTCTCTACACAAGTTCACCTTCTCTACACACACTCAGCTTCTGTACACACATTCACATTCTCTACACACACTCACCTCTTCCGACACACACTCACCTTCTCGACACACACTCACCTTCTACACACACACACACCTTTGCAACACACACTCAACTTCTCGACACACACTCACCTTCTCCACACACACACCTTCTGTACACACACTCACCTTCTTTACACACACTCACCTTCTTCACACACTCACCTTCTCCACACACACTCACCTTCCCTACACACACTCATCTTCTCTACATGCACTCACCTTCTCCACACACCCACCTTGTCTAAACACTCACCTTCTCCACACACTCACCTTCTCCAAACACACCCACCTTCTCCACACACACTCAACTTCTCTACACACTCACCTTCTCCACACACTCACCTTCTCCACACACACTCACCTTCTCCACACACACTCACCTTCTCCACACACACTCACCTTCTCCACACATTCACCTTCTCTATACACACACACCTTCTCAACACACACTCACCTTCTCCACACACACTCACCTTCTCTACACACCCACCTTCTCTACAGACACTCACCTTCTCTGCACACACTCACCTTCTCTACACACACTCACCTTCTCTACACACACTCACCTTCTCTACACACACTCACCTTCACTACTCACACTCACCTTCTCTACACACACCCATCTTCTCTACACACACTCACCTTCTCCACACACACTCACCTTCTCTACACACACTCACCTTCTCCACACACACTCAACTTCTCTGCACACACTCACCTTCTCTACACACACTCACCTTCTCCACACACACTCACCTTCTCCACACACACACACACCTTCTCGACACACACCCACCTTCTTGACACACACTCACCTTCTCTACACAAGCTCACCTTCTCTACACACGCTCACCTTCTCCACACACACTTACCTTCTCCACACACACTCACCTTCTCCACACACACTCAGCTTCTCTACACACACTCACCTTCTCTACACACACTCACCTTCCTACACACACCCATCTTCTCCACACACACTCACCTACTCTACACACACTCACCTTCTCTACACACGCTCACCTCTCTACTCACACTCACCTTCTCTACACATACCCATCTTCTCTACACACATTCACCTTCTCCACACACACTCACCTTCTCCACACACACTCACCTTCTCCACAAACTCACCTTCTCTACACACACTCACCTTCTCTACATACACTCACCTTCTCTACACACACACCTTCTCTACACACTCACCTTCTCCACAGACACTCACCTTCTCTACACACACTCACTTTCTCCACTCACTCACCTTCTCTACACACACTCACCTTCTCTACACACACTCACCTTCTCTACACACACTCACCTTCTCTACACACACTCACCATCTCTACACACACTCACCTTCTCTACACACTCATCTTCTCTACACACTCACCATCTCCACACACACTGACCTTCTCTACACACACTCACCTTTTCTACACACACCCATCTTCCACCCCTGCCTCTCCAACCACACTCACTTTTCTACACACACCATCTTCTCCACACACCCTCACCTTCTCTACACACCTTCTACACACACTCACCTTCTCTGCACACACTCACCTTCTCTACACACACCCATCTTCTCTACACACACTCACCTTCTCCACACACACACACACCTTCTCTACACACACCCACCTTCTTGACACACACTCACCTTCTCTACACACACTCACCTTCTCTACACACACTCACCTTCTCCACACACTCACCTTCTCTACACACACTCACCGTCTCTACACACTCACCTTCTCCACACACACTCACCTTCTCTACACGCACCCATCTTCAGTACACACACACACACCTTCACTACTCACACTCACCTTCTCTTCACACACTCACCTTCTCTACACACACTCACCTTCTCCACACACTCACCTTCTCCACACACTCACCTTCTCTACACACACTCACCTTCTCTACACACACTCACCTTCTCTACACACACTCACCTTGACACACTCACCTTCTCCACACACACTCACCTTCTCTACACACACTCATCTTCTCTACATGCACACACCTTCTCCACACACCCACCTTCTCTACACACTCACCTTCTCCACACTCACCTTCTCCACACACACTCACCTTCTCGACACACACTCACCTTCTCCACACAATCACCTTCTCTACACACACTCACCGTCTTTACACACTCACCTTCTCCATACACACTCATCTTCTCTACACACACCCATCTTCTGTACACACACTCACTTTCTCTACACACACTCACCTTCACTACTCACACTCAGCTTCTCTACACACACTCACCTTCTCTACACACACTCACCTTCTCCACACACTCACCTTCTCCACACACTCACCTTCTCTACACACACTCACATTCTCTACACACACCCATCTTCTCTACACACACTCATCTTCACCACACACTCACACCTTCTCTACACACGCTCACCTTCTCTACACACACTCGCCTTCTCCACACACGCTCACCTTCTCTACACATGCTCACCCTCTCTACACACACTTACCTTCTCCACAAACGCTCACCTTCTCTACACACACTCAGCTTCTCCACACACACTCACATTCTCTACACACACATCTTCTCTACACACATTCACCTTCTCTAACACACACTCACCCTCTCTACACACTCACCTTCTCAACACACTCACCTTCTCTACACACACTCACCTTCTCTGCACACACTCACCTTTTCTACACACACCCATCTTCTCCACACACACTCATCTTCTCTACACACACTCACCTTCTCTACACACAACAATCTTCTCTGCACAAACCAATCTTCTCTACACACACTCATCTTCTCTACACACACTCACCTTCTCTACACACACTCATCTTCTCTACACACACTCACCTTCTCTACACACACCCACCTTTGCAACAAACACTCACCTTCCCACACACGCTCACCCTCTCTACACACGCTCACCTTCTCGACACACGTTCACCTTCTCTACACACACTCAGCTTCTGTACACACACTCACCTTCTCTACACACACTCACCTCCTCTACACACACTCACCTTCTCTACACACACTCACCTTCTCGACACACACTCACCTTCTCCACACACACACGCCTTTGCAACACACACTCAACTTCTCTACACACACTCACCTTCTCTACACACACACACACCTTCTGTACACACACTCAACTTGTTTACACACACTCACCTTCTTCACACACCCACCTGCTCCACACACACTCACCTTCCCGACACACACTCATCTTCTCTGCATGCACTCACCTTCTCCACACACCCACCTTCTCTACACACTCACCTTCTCCACACACACCCACCTTCTCCACACACACTCAACTTCTCTACACACTCACCTTCTCCACACACTCACCTTCTCCACACACACTCACCTTCTCCACACACACTCACCTTCTCCACACACACTCACCTTCTCCACACACACTCACCTTCTCTACACACACACACCTTCTGTACACACACTCACCTTCTTTACACACACTCACCTTCTTCACACACCCACCTTCTCCACACACACTCACCTTCTCTACACACACTCACCTTCTCTACACACACTCACCTTCACTACTCACACTCACCTTCTCTACACACACCCATCTTCTCGACACACACTCACCTTCTCCTCACACACTCACCTTCTCCACACACACTCACCTTCTCCACACACACTCACCTTCTCTTCACACACTCACCTTCTCTACACACTCACTTTCTCCACACACACTCACCTTCTCCACACACACTCACCTTCTCCACACATTCACCTTCTCTATACACACACACCTTCTCAACACACACTCAACTTCTCGACACACACTCACCTTCTCTACACACACACACCTTCTGTACACACACTCACCTTCTTTACACACACTCACCTTCTTCACACACCCACCTTCTCTACACACACTCACCTTCTCTACACACACTCACCTTCACTACTCACACTCACCTTCTCTACACACACCCATCTTCTCGACACACACTCACCTTCTCCACACACACTCACCTTCCCTACACACACTCATCTTCTCTACATGCATTCACCTTCTCCACACACCCACCTTCTCTACACACTCACCTTCTCCACACACTCACCTTCTCCAAACACACCCACCTTCTCCACACACACTCAACTTCTCTGCACACTCACCTTCTCCACACACTCACCTTCTCCACACACACTCACCTTCTCCACACACACTCACATTCTCCACACACACTCACCTTCTCCACACATTCACCTTCTCTATACACACACACCTTCTCAACACACACTCACCTTCTCCACACACACTCACCTTCTCCACACACTCACCTTCTCTACACACACTCACCGTCTCTACACACTCACCTTCTCCACACACACTCACCTTCTCTACACGCACCCATCTTCATACACACACACACCTTCTCTACACACACTCACCTTCACTACTCACACTCACCTTCTCTACACACACTCACCTTCTCTACACACACTCACCTTCTCCACACACTCACCTTCTCCACACACTCACCTTCTCTACACACACTCACCTTCTCTACACACACTCACCTTCTCTACACACACCCATCTTCTCTACACACACTCACCTTCTCTACACACACTCACCTTCTCCACACACACTCACCTTCTCTACACACACTCACCTTCTCGACACACACTCACCTTCTGTACACACACTCACCTTCTTTACACACACTCACCTTCTCCACACACACTCACCTTCCCTACACACACTCATCTTCTCTACATGCACTCACCTTCTCCACACACCCACCTTCTCCACACATTCACCTTCTCCACACATTCACCTTCTCCACACACACCCACCTTCTCCACACACACTCAACTTCTCCACACACTCACCTTCTCCACACACTCACCTTCTCCACAAACACTCAACTTCTCGACACACACTCACCTTCTCCACACACACTCACCTTCTCCACACACACTCACCTTCTCCACACACACTCACCTTCTCTACACACACTCACCTTCTCCACACACACTCACCTTCTCTACACACACTCACCTTTTCTACACACTCACTTTCTCCACACACACTCACCTTCTCCACACACACTCACCTTCTCCACACATTCACCTTCTCTATACACACACACCTTCTCAACACACACTCACCTTCTCCACACACACTCACCTTCTCCACACACTCACCTTCTCCACACACACTCACCTTCTCCACACACTCACCTTCTCTACACACACTCAACTTCTCGACACACACTCACCTTCTCCAAAAAACACTCACCTTCTCCACACACACTCACCTTCTCGACACACCCACCTTCTCTACACACACTCACCTTCTCTACACACACTCACCTTCACTACTCACACTCACCTTCTCTACACACACCCATCTTCTCTACACACACTCACCTTCTCCACACACACTCACCTTCTCTACACACACTCACCTTCTCCACACACACTCAACTTCTCTACACACACTCACCTTCTCTACACACACTCACCTTCTCCACACACACTCACCTTCTCCACACACACACACACCTTCTCGACACACACCCACCTTCTTGACACACACTCACTTTCTCTACACAAGCTCACCGTCTCTACACACGCTCACCTTCTCCACACACACTTACCTTCTCCACACACACTCACCTTCTCCACACACACTCAGCTTCTCTACACACACTCACCTTCTCTACACACACTCACCTTCTCTACACACACCCATCTTCTCTACACACACTCACCTTCTCTACACACACTCACCTTCTCTACACACGCTCACCTTCTCTACTCACACTCACCTTCTCTACACATACCCATCTTCTCTACACACATTCACCTTCTCCACACACACTCACCTTCTCCACACACACTCAGCTTCTCCACAAACTCACCTTCTCTACACACACTCACCTTCTCTACATACACTCACCTTCTCTACACACTCACTTTCTCTACACACTCACCTTCTCCACAGACACTCACCTTCTCTACACACACTCACTTTCTCCACTCACTCACCTTCTCTACACACACTCACCTTCTCTACACACACTCACCTTCTCTACACACACTCACCTTCTCTACACACTCACTTTCTCTACACACTCACCTTCTCCACAGACATTCACCTTCTCTACACACACTCACTTTCTCCACTCACTCACCTTCTCTACACACACCCATCTTCTCTACACACACTCACCTTCTCTACACACACTCACCTTCTCTACACACACTCACCTTCTCTACACACACTCACCTTCACTACTCACACTCACCTTCTCTACACACACCCATCTTCTCTACACACACTCACCTTCTCCACACACACTCACCTTCTCTACACACACTCACCTTCTCTACACACACTCACCTTCTCCACACACACTCAACTTCTCTACACACACTCACCTTCTCTACACACACTCACCTTCTCCACACACACTCACCTTCTCCACACACACACACACCTTCTCGACACACACCCACCTTCTTGACACACACTCACTTTCTCTACACAAGCTCACCGTCTCTACACACGCTCACCTTCTCCACACACACTTACCTTCTCCACACACACTCACCTTCTCCACACACACTCAGCTTCTCTACACACACTCACCTTCTCTACACACACTCACCTTCTCTACACACACCCATCTTCTCTACACACACTCACCTTCTCTACACACACTCATCTTCTCCACACACACTCACCTTCTCTACACGCACTCACCTTCTCTGCACACACTCAGCTTCTCTACACACACTCACCTTCTCTACACACACTCACCTTCTCTACACGCACCAATCTTCTCTACACACACTCACCTTCTCTACACACACTCATCTTCTCCACACACACTCACCTTCTCTACACACACTCACCTTCTCTACACACGCTCACCTTCTCTACTCACACTCACCTTCTCTACACATACCCATCTTCTCTACACACATTCACCTTCTCCACACACACTCACCTTCTCCACACACACTCAGCTTCTCCACAAACTCACCTTCTCTACACACACTCACCTTCTCTACATACACTCACCTTCTCTACACACTCACTTTCTCTACACACTCACCTTCTCCACAGACACTCACCTTCTCTACACACACTCACTTTCTCCACTCACTCACCTTCTCTACACACACTCACCTTCTCTACACACACTCACCTTCTCTACACACACTCACCTTCTCTACACACACTCACCTTCTCTACACACACTCACCTTCTCTACACACTCATCTTCTCTAAACACTCACCATCTCCACACACACTGACCTTCTCCACACACACTCACCTTTTCTACACACACCCATCTTCTCCACACACACTCACCTTCTCTACACACACTCACCTTCTCTACACACACCCATCTTCTCTGCACACACTCATCTTCTCTACACACACTCACCTTCTCTGCACACACTCATCTTCTCTACACACACTCACCTTCTCTCCACACACCCACCTTTGCAACAAACACTCACCTTCTCCACACACGCTCACCCTCTCTACACACGCTCACCTTCTCTACACACGTTCACCTTCTCTACACACACTCAGCTTCTGTACACACATTCACATTCTCTACACACACTCACCTTCTCGACACACACTCACCTTCTCGACACACACTCACCTTCTTCACACACACACACCTTTGCAACACACACTCAACTTCTCGACACACACTCACCTTCTCCACACACACACCTTCTGTACACACACTCACCTTCTTTACACACACTCACCTTCTTCACACACTCACCTTCTCCACACACACTCACCTTCCCTACACACACTCATCTTCTCTACATGCACTCACCTTCTCCACACACCCACCTTGTCTAAACACTCACCTTCTCCACACACTCACCTTCTCCACACACACTCACCTTCTCTACACACCCACCTTCTCTACAGACACTCACCTTCTCTGCACACACTCACCTTCTCTACACACACTCACCTTCTCTACACACACTCACCTTCTCTACACACACTCACCTTCACTACTCACACTCACCTTCTCTACACACACCCATCTTCTCTACACACACTCACCTTCTCCACACACACTCACCTTCTCCACACACTCACCTTCTCCACACACACTCACCTTCTCCACACACTCACCTTCTCTACACACACTCAACTTCTCGACACACACTCACCTTCTCCAAAAAACACTCACCTTCTCCACACACACTCACCTTCTCTACACACCCACCTTCTCTACACACACTCACCTTCTCTGCACACACTCACCTTCTCTACACACACTCACCTTCTCTACACACACTCACCTTCACTACTCACACTCACCTTCTCTACACACACCCATCTTCTCTACACACACTCACCTTCTCCACACACACTCACCTTCTCTACACACACTCACCTTCTCCACACACACTCAACTTCTCTACACACACTCACCTTCTCTACACACACTCACCTTCTCCACACACACTCACCTTCTCCACACACACACACACCTTCTCGACACACACCCACCTTCTTGACACACACTCACTTTCTCTACACAAGCTCACCGTCTCTACACACGCTCACCTTCTCCACACACACTTCCCTTCTCCACACACACTCACCTTCTCCACACACACTCAGCTTCTCTACACACACTCACCTTCTCTACACACACTCACCTTCTCTACACACACCCATCTTCTCTACACACACTCACCTTCTCTACACACACTCATCTTCTCCACACACACTCACCTTCTCTACACGCACTCACCTTCTCTGCACACACTCAGCTTCTCTACACACACTCACCTTCTCTACACACACTCACCTTCTCTACACGCACCAATCTTCTCTACACACACTCACCTTCTCTACACACACTCATCTTCTCGACACACACTCACCTTCTCTACACACACTCACCTTCTCTACACACGCTCACCTTCTCTACTCACACTCACCTTCTCTACACATACCCATCTTCTCTACACACATTCACCTTCTCCACACACACTCACCTTCTCCACACACACTCAGCTTCTCCACAAACTCACCTTCTCTACACACACTCACCTTCTCTACATACACTCACCTTCTCTACACACTCACTTTCTCTACACACTCACCTTCTCCACAGACACTCACCTTCTCTACACACACTCACTTTCTCCACTCACTCACCTTCTCTACACACACTCACCTTCTCTACACACACTCACCTTCTCCACACACACTCACCTTCTCTACACACACTCACCTTCTCTACACACACTCACCTTCTCTACACACTCATCTTCTCTAAACACTCACCATCTCCACACACACTGACCTTCTCCACACACACTCACCTTTTCTACACACACCCATCTTCTCCACACACACTCACCTTCTCTACACACACTCACCTTCTCTACACACACCCATCTTCTCTGCACACACTCACCTTCTCTACACACACCCATCTTCTCTACACACACTCACCTTCTCTACACACACTCATCTTCTCCACACACACTCACCTTCTCCACACACTCACCTTCTCTACACACACTCAACTTCTCGACACACACTCACCTTCTCCAAAAAACACTCACCTTCTCCACACACACTCACCTTCTCTACACACCCACCTTCTCTACACACACTCACCTTCTCTGCACACACTCACCTTCTCTACACACACTCACCTTCTCTACACACACTCACCTTCACTACTCACACTCACCTTCTCTACACACACCCATCTTCTCTACACACACTCACCTTCTCCACACACACTCACCTTCTCTACACACACTCACCTTCTCCACACACACTCAACTTCTCTACACACACTCACCTTCTCTACACACACTCACCTTCTCCACACACACTCACCTTCTCCACACACACACACACCTTCTCGACACACACCCACCTTCTTGACACACACTCACTTTCTCTACACAAGCTCACCGTCTCTACACACGCTCACCTTCTCCACACACACTTCCCTTCTCCACACACACTCACCTTCTCCACACACACTCAGCTTCTCTACACACACTCACCTTCTCTACACACACTCACCTTCTCTACACACACCCATCTTCTCTACACACACTCACCTTCTCTACACACACTCACCTTCTCCAAAAAACACTCACCTTCTCCACACACACTCACCTTCTCTACACACCCACCTTCTCTACACACACTCACCTTCTCTGCACACACTCACCTTCTCTACACACACTCACCTTCTCTACACACACTCACCTTCACTACTCACACCCATCTTCTCTACACACACTCACCTTCTCTGCACACACTCACCTTCTCTACACACACTCACCTTCTCTACACACACTCACCTTCACTACACACACTCACCTTCTCTACACACACTCATCTTCTCCACACACACTCACCTCCTCTACACGCACTCACCTTCTCTGCACACACTCAGCTTCTCTACACACACTCACCTTCTCTACACACACTCACCTTCTCTACACGCACCAATCTTCTCTACACACACTCACCTTCTCTACACACACTCATCTTCTCGACACACACTCACCTTCTCTACACACACTCACCTTCTCTACACACGCTCACCTTCTCTACTCACACTCACCTTCTCTACACATACCCATCTTCTCTACACACATTCACCTTCTCCACACACACTCACCTTCTCCACACACACTCCCCTTCTCTACATACACTCACCTTCTCTACACACTCACTTTCTCTACACACTCACCTTCTCCACAGACACTCACCTTCTCTACACACACTCACTTTCTCCACTCACTCACCTTCTCTACACACACTCACCTTCTCTACACACACTCACCTTCTCCACACACACTCACCTTCTCTACACACACTCACCTTCTCTACACACACTCACCTTCTCTACACACTCATCTTCTCTAAACACTCACCATCTCCACACACACTGACCTTCTCCACACACACTCACCTTTTCTACACACACCCATCTTCTCCACACACACTCACCTTCTCTACACACACTCACCTTCTCTACACACACCCATCTTCTCTGCACACACTCATCTTCTCGACACACACTCACCTTCTCTGCACACACTCATCTTCTCTACACACACTCACCTTCTCTCCACACACCCACCTTTGCAACAAACACTCACCTTCTCCACACACGCTCACCCTCTCTACACACGCTCACCTTCTCTACACACGTTCACCTTCTCTACACACACTCAGCTTCTGTACACACATTCACATTCTCTACACACACTCACCTTCTCGACACACACTCACCTTCTCGACACACACTCACCTTCTTCACACACACACACCTTTGCAACACACACTCAACTTCTCGACACACACTCACCTTCGCCACACACACACCTTCTGTACACACACTCACCTTCTTTACACACACTCACCTTCTTCACACACTCACCTTCTCCACACACACTCACCTTCCCTACACACACTCATCTTCTCTACATGCACTCACCTTCTCCACACACCCACCTTGTCTAAACACTCACCTTCTCCACACACTCACCTTCTCCAAACACACCCACCTTCTCCACACACACTCAACTTCTTTACACACTCACCTTCTCCACACACTCACCTTCTCCACACACACTCACCTTCTCCATACACACTCACCTTCTCCACACACACTCACCTTCTCCACACATTCACCTTCTCTATACACACACACCTTCTCAACACACACTCACCTTCTCCACACACACTCACCTTCTCTACACACCCACCTTCTCTACAGACACTCACCTTCTCTGCACACACTCACCTTCTCTACACACACTCACCTTCTCTACACACACTCACCTTCTCTACACACACTCACCTTCACTACTCACACTCACCTTCTCTACACACACCCATCTTCTCTACACACACTCACCTTCTCCACACACACTCACCTTCTCTACACACACTCACCTTCTCCACACACACTCACCTTCTCCACACACACTCAACTTCTCTGCACACACTCACCTTCTCTACACACACTCACCTTCTCCACACACACTCACCTTCTCCACACACACACACACCTTCTCGACACACACCCACCTTCTTGACACACACTCACCTTCTCTACACAAGCTCACCTTCTCTACACACGCTCACCTTCTCCACACACACTCACCTTCTCCACACACACTCAGCTTCTCTACACACACTCACCTTCTCTACACACACTCACCTTCTCTACACACACCCATCTTCTCCACACACACTCACCTTCTCTACACACACTCACCTTCTCTACACACGCTCACCTTCTCTACTCACACTCACCTTCTCTACACATACCCATCTTCTCTACACACATTCACCTTCTCCACACACACTCACCTTCTCCACACACACTCAGCTTCTCCACAAACTCACCTTCTCTACACACACTCACCTTCTCTACATACACTCACCTTCTCTACACACTCACCTTCTCTACACACTCACCTTCTCCACAGACACTCACCTTCTCTACACACACTCACTTTCTCCACTCACTCACCTTCTCTACACACACTCACCTTCTCTACACACACTCACCTTCTCTACACACACTCACCTTCTCTACACACACTCACCATCTCTACACACACTCACCTTCTCTACACACTCATCTTCTCGACACACTCACCATCTCCACACACACTGACCTTCTCTACACACACTCACCTTTTCTACACACACCCATCTTCTCCACACACACTCACCTTCTCTACACACACTCACCTTCTCTACACACACCCATCTTCTCTACACACACTCATCTTCTCTACACACAATCACCTTCTCTGCACACACTCACCTTCTCTACACACACCCATCTTCTCTACACACACTCACCTTCTCCACACACACACACACCTTCTCTACACACACCCACCTTCTTGACACACACTCACCTTCTCTACACACACTCACCTTCTGTACACACACTCACCTTCTCCACACACTCACCTTCTCTACACACACTCACCGTCTCTACACACTCACCTTCTCCACACACACTCACCTTCTCTACACGCACCCATCTTCAGTACACACACACACCTTCTCTACACACACTCACCTTCACTACTCACACTCACCTTCTCTACACACATTCACATTCTCTACACACACTCACCTTCTCCACACACTCACCTTCTCCACACACTCACCTTCTCTACACACACTCACCTTCTCTACACACACTCACCTTCTCTACACACACCCATTTTCTCTACACACACTCACCTTCTCTACACACACTCACCTTCTCCACACACACTCACCTTCTCTACACACACTCACCTTCTCTACACACACTCACCTTCTCTACACACACTCACCTTGACACACTCACCTTCTCCACACACACTCACCTTCTCTACACACACTCATCTTCTCTACATGCACACACCTTCTCCACACACCCACCTTCTCTACACACTCACCTTCTCCACACACTCACCTTCTCCACACACACTCACCTTCTCGACACACACTCACCTTCTCCACACACTCACCTTCTCTACACACACTCACCGTCTTTACACACTCACCTTCTCCATACACACTCATCTTCTCTACACACACCCATCTTCTGTACACACACTCACTTTCTCTACACACACTCACCTTCACTACTCACACTCAGCTTCTCTACACACACTCACCTTCTCTACACACACTCACCTTCTCCACACACTCACCTTCTCCACACACTCACCTTCTCTACACACACTCACATTCTCTACACACACCCATCTTCTCTACACACACTCATCTTCACCACACACTCACACCTTCTCTACACACGCTCACCTTCTCTACACACACTCGCCTTCTCCACACACGCTCACCTTCTCTACACATGCTCACCCTCTCTACACACACTTACCTTCTCCACAAACGCTCACCTTCTCTACACACACTCACCTTCTCCACACACACTCACATTCTCTACACACACATCTTCTCTACACACATTCACCTTCTCTACACACACTCACCCTCTCTACACACTCACCTTCTCAACACACTCACCTTCTCTACACACACTCACCTTCTCTGCACACACTCACCTTTTCTACACACACCCATCTTCTCCACACACACTCATCTTCTCTACACACACTCACCTTCTCTACACACAACAATCTTCTCTGCACAAACCAATCTTCTCTACACACACTCATCTTCTCTACACACACTCACCTTCTCTACACACACTCATCTTCTCTACACACACTCACCTTCTCTACACACACCCACCTTTGCAACAAACACTCACCTTCTCCACACACGCTCACCCTCTCTACACACGCTCACCTTCTCGACACACGTTCACCTTCTCTACACACACTCAGCTTCTGTACACACACTCACCTTCTCTACACACACTCACCTCCTCTACACACACTCACCTTCTCTACACACACTCACCTTCTCCACACACACTCACCTTCTCGACACACACTCACCTTCTCCACACAATCACCTTCTCTACACACACTCACCGTCTTTACACACTCACCGTCTCCATACACACTCATCTTCTCTACACACACCCATCTTCTGTACACACACTCACTTTCTCTACACACACTCACCTTCACTACTCACACTCAGCTTCTCTACACACACTCACCTTCTCTACACACACTCACCTTCTCCACACACTCACCTTCTCCACACACTCACCTTCTCTACACACACTCACATTCTCTACACACACCCATCTTCTCTACACACACTCATCTTCACCACACACTCACACCTTCTCTACACACGCTCACCTTCTCTACACACACTCGCCTTCTCCACACACGCTCACCTTCTCTACACATGCTCACCTTCTCTACACACACTTACCTTCTCCACAAACGCTCACCTTCTCTACACACACTCACCTTCTCCACACACACTCACATTCTCTACACACACATCTTCTCTACACACATTCACCTTCTCTACACACACTCACCCTCTCTACACACTCACCTTCTCAACACACTCACCTTCTCTACACACACTCACCTTCTCTGCACACACTCACCTTTTCTACACACACCCATCTTCTCCACACACACTCATCTTCTCTACACACACTCATCTTCTCTACACACACTCACCTTCTCTACACACACCCACCTTTGCAACAAACACTCACCTTCTCCACACACGCTCACCCTCTCTACACACGCTCACCTTCTCGACACACGTTCACCTTCTCTACACACACTCACCTTCTCTACACACACTCAGCTTCTGTACACACACTCACCTTCTCTACACACACTCACCTCCTCTACACACACTCACCTCCTCTACACACACTCACCTTCTCTACACACACTCACCTTCTCGACACACACTCACCTTCTCCACACACACACGCCTTTGCAACACAAACTCAACTTCTCTACACACACTCACCTTCTCTACACACACACACACCTTCTGTACACACACTCAACTTGTTTACACACACTCACCTTCTTCACACACCCACCTGCTCCACACACACTCACCTTCCCGACACACACTCATCTTCTCTACATGCACTCACCTTCTCCACACACCCACCTTCTCTACACACTCACCTTCTCCACACACACCCACCTTCTCCACACACACTCACCTTCTCCACACACTCACCTTCTCCACACACACTCACCTTCTCCACACACACTCACCTTCTCCACACACACTCACCTTCTCCACACACACTCACCTTCTCTACACACACACACCTTCTGTACACACACTCACCTTCTTTACACACACTCACCTTCTTCACACACCCACCTTCTCCACACACACTCACCTTCTCTACACACACTCACCTTCTCTACACACACTCACCTTCACTACTCACACTCACCTTCTCTACACACACCCATCTTCTCGACACACACTCACCTTCTCCACACACACTCACCTTCTCCACACACACTCACCTTCTCCACACATTCACCTTCTCTATACACACACACCTTCTCAACACACACTCAACTTCTCTACACACACTCACCTTCTCTACACACACACACCTTCTGTACACACACTCACCTTCTTTACACACACTCACCTTCTTCACACACCCACCTTCTCTACACACACTCACCTTCTCTACACACACTCACCTTCTCTACACACACTCACCTTCACTGCTCACACTCACCTTCTCTACACACACCCATCTTCTCTACACACACTCACCTTCTCGACAAACACTCAACTTCTCTACACACACTCAGCTTCTGTACACACACTCACCTGCTCTACACACACTCACCTTCTCTGCACACACTCACCTTCTCGACACACACTCACCTTCTCCACACACACACACCTTTGCAACACACACTCAACTTCTCTACACACACTCACCTTCTCTACACACACACACCTTCTGTACACACACTCACCTTCTTTACACACACTCACCTTCTTTACACACACTCACCTTCTTCACACACTCACATTCTCCTCACACACTCACCTTCCCTACACATACTCACCTTCTCTACATGCACTCACCTTCTCCACACACCCACCTTCTCTACACACTCACATTCTCCACACAATCACCTTCTCCACACACACCCACCTTCTCCACACACACTCAACTTCTCTACACACTCACCTTCTCCACACACTCACCTTCTCCACACACACTCACCTTCTCCACACACACTCACCTTCTCCACACACACTCACCTTCTCTACACACACTCACCTTCTCTACACACACTCAGCTTCTCTACACACTCACCTTCTCCACACACACTCACCTTCTCCACACACACTCACCTTCTCCACACATTCACCTTCTCTATACACACACACCTTCTCAACACACACTCACCTTCTCCACACACACTCACCTTCTCCACACACTCACCTTCTCTACACACACTCACCTTCTCCACACACACTCACCTCCACTACTCACACTCACCTTCTCTACACACACCCATCTTCTCTACAAACACTCACCTTCTCCACACACACTCACCTTCTCCATACACACTCACCTTCTCCACACACACTCACCTTCTCCACACATTCACCTTCTCTATACACACACACCTTCTCAACACACACTCACCTTCTCCACACACACTCACCTTCTCTACACACCCACCTTCTCTACAGACACTCACCTTCTCTGCACACACTCACCTTCTCTACACACACTCACCTTCACTACTCACACTCACCTTCTCTACACACACCCATCTTCTCTACACACACTCACCTTCTCCACACACACTCACCTTCTCCACACACTCACCTTCTCCACACACACTCACCTTCTCCACACACTCACCGTCTCTACACACACTCAACTTCTCGACACACACTCACCTTCTCCAAAAAACACTCACCTTCTCCACACACACTCACCTTCTCTACACACCCACCTTCTCTACACACACTCACCTTCTCTGCACACACTCACCTTCTCTACACACACTCACCTTCTCTACACACACTCACCTTCACTACTCACACTCACCTTCTCTACACACACCCATCTTCTCTACACACACTCACCTTCTCCACACACACTCACCTTCTCTACACACACTCACCTTCTCCACACACACTCAACTTCTCTACACACACTCACCTTCTCTACACACACTCACCTTCTCCACACACACTCACCTTCTCCACACACACACAAACCTTCTCGACACACACCCACATTCTTGACACACACTCACTTTCTCTACACAAGCTCACCGTCTCTACACACGCTCACCTTCTCCACACACACTTACCTTCTCCACACACACTCACCTTCTCCACACACACTCAGCTTCTCTACACACACTCACCTTCTCTACACACACTCACCTTCTCTACACACACCCATCTTCTCTACACACACTCACCTTCTCTACACACACTCATCTTCTCCACACACACTCACCTTCTCTACACGCACTCACCTTCTCTGCACACACTCAGCTTCTCTACACACACTCACCTTCTCTACACACACTCACCTTCTCTACACGCACCAATCTTCTCTACACACACTCACCTTCTCTACACACACACACCTTCTGTACACACACTCACCTTCTTTACACACACTCACCTTCTTTACACACACTCACCTTCTTCACACACTCACATTCTCCTCACACACTCACCTTCCCTACACATACTCACCTTCTCTACATGCACTCACCTTCTCCACACACTCACATTCTCCACACAATCACCTTCTCCACACACACCCACCTTCTCCACACACACTCAACTTCTCTACACACTCACCTTCTCCACACACTCACCTTCTCCACACACACTCACCTTCTCCACACACACTCACCTTCTCCACACACACTCACCTTCTCCACACACACTCACCTTCTCTACACACACTCACCTTCTCTACACACACTCACCTTCTCTACACACTCACCTTCTCCACACACACTCACCTTCTCCACACACACTCACCTTCTCCACACATTCACCTTCTCTATACACACACTCAGCTTCTCCACAAACTCACCTTCTCTACACACACTCACCTTCTCTACATACACTCACCTTCTCTACACACTCACTTTCTCTACACACTCACCTTCTCCACAGACACTCACCTTCTCTACACACACTCACTTTCTCCACTCAGTCACCTTCTCTACACACACTCACCTTCTCTACACACACTCACCTTCTCCACACACACTCACCTTCTCTACACACACTCACCTTCTCTACACACACTCACCTTCTCTACACACTCATCTTCTCTAAACACTCACCATCTCCACACACACTGACCTTCTCCACACACACTCACCTTTTCTACACACACCCATCTTCTCCACACACACTCACCTTCTCTACACACACTCACCTTCTCTACACACACCCATCTTCTCTGCACACACTCATCTTCTCTACACACACTCATCTTCTCTACACACACTCACCTTCTCTGCACACACTCATCTTCTCTACACACACTCACCTTCTCTCCACACACCCACCTTTGCAACAAACACTCACCTTCTCCACACACGCTCACCCTCTCTACACACGCTCACCTTCTCTACACACGTTCACCTTCTCTACACACACTCAGCTTCTGTACACACATTCACATTCTCTACACACACTCACCTTCTCGACACACACTCACCTTCTCGACACACACTCACCTTCTTCACACACACACACCTTTGCAACACACACTCAACTTCTCGACACACACTCACCTTCTCCACACACACACCTTCTGTACACACACTCACCTTCTTTACACACACTCACCTTCTTCACACACTCACCTTCTCCACACACACTCACCTTCCCTACACACACTCATCTTCTCTACATGCACTCACCTTCTCCACACACCCACCTTGTCTAAACACTCACCTTCTCCACACACTCACCTTCTCCAAACACACCCACCTTCTCCACACACACTCAACTTCTTTACACACTCACCTTCTCCACACACTCACCTTCTCCACACACACTCACCTTCTCCATACACACTCACCTTCTCCACACACACTCACCTTCTCCACACATTCACCTTCTCTATACACACACACCTTCTCAACACACACTCACCTTCTCCACACACACTCACCTTCTCTACACACCCACCTTCTCTACAGACACTCACCTTCTCTGCACACACTCACCTTCTCTACACACACTCACCTTCTCTACACACACTCACCTTCTCTACACACACTCACCTTCACTACTCACACTCACCTTCTCTACACACACCCATCTTCTCTACACACACTCACCTTCTCCACACACACTCACCTTCTCTACACACACTCACCTTCTCCACACACACTCACCTTCTCCACACACACTCAACTTCTCTGCACACACTCACCTTCTCCACACACACACACACCTTCTCGACACACACCCACCTTCTTGACACACACTCACCTTCTCTACACAAGCTCACCTTCTCTACACACGCTCACCTTCTCCACACACACTTACCTTCTCCACACACACTCACCTTCTCCACACACACTCAGCTTCTCTACACACACTCACCTTCTCTACACACACTCACCTTCTCTACACACACCCATCTTCTCCACACACACTCACCTTCTCTACACACACTCACCTTCTCTACACACGCTCACCTTCTCTACTCACACTCACCTTCTCTACACATACCCATCTTCTCTACACACATTCACCTTCTCCACACACACTCACCTTCTCCACACACACTCAGCTTCTCCACAAACTCACCTTCTCTACACACACTCACCTTCTCTACATACACTCACCTTCTCTACACACTCACCTTCTCTACACACTCACCTTCTCCACAGACACTCACCTTCTCTACACACACTCACTTTCTCCACTCACTCACCTTCTCTACACACACTCACCTTCTCTACACACACTCACCTTCTCTACACACACTCACCTTCTCTACACACACTCACCTTCTCTACACACACTCACCTTCTCTACACACACTCACCATCTCTACACACACTCACCTTCTCTACACACTCATCTTCTCTACACACTCACCATCTCCACACACACTGACCTTCTCTACACACACTCACCTTTTCTACACACACCCATCTTCTCCACACACACTCACCTTCTCTACACACACTCACCTTCTCTACACACACCCATCTTCTCTACACACACTCATCTTCTCTACACACACTCACCTTCTCTGCACACACTCACCTTCTCTACACACACCCATCTTCTCTACACACACTCACCTTCTCCACACACACACACACCTTCTCTACACACACCCACCTTCTTGACACACACTCACCTTCTCTACACACACTCACCTTCTCTACACACACTCACCTTCTCCACACACTCACCTTCTCTACACACACTCACCGTCTCTACACACTCACCTTCTCCACACACACTCACCTTCTCTACACGCACCCATCTTCAGTACACACACACACCTTCTCTACACACACTCACCTTCACTACTCACACTCACCTTCTCTACACACACTCACATTCTCTACACACACTCACCTTCTCCACACACTCACCTTCTCCACACACTCACCTTCTCTACACACACTCACCTTCTCTACACACACTCACCTTCTCTACACACACCCATCTTCTCTACACACACTCACCTTCTCTACACACACTCACCTTCTCCACACACACTCACCTTCTCTACACACACTCACCTTCTCTACACACACTCACCTTCTCTACACACACTCACCTTGACACACTCACCTTCTCCACACACACTCACCTTCTCTACACACACTCATCTTCTCTACATGCACACACCTTCTCCACACACCCACCTTCTCTACACACTCACCTTCTCCACACACTCACCTTCTCCACACACACTCACCTTCTCGACACACACTCACCTTCTCCACACACTCACCTTCTCTACACACACTCACCGTCTTTACACACTCACCTTCTCCATACACACTCATCTTCTCTACACACACCCATCTTCTGTACACACACTCACTTTCTCTACACACACTCACCTTCACTACTCACACTCAGCTTCTCTACACACACTCACCTTCTCTACACACACTCACCTTCTCCACACACTCACCTTCTCCACACACTCACCTTCTCTACACACACTCACATTCTCTACACACACCCATCTTCTCTACACACACTCATCTTCACCACACACTCACACCTTCTCTACACACGCTCACCTTCTCTACACACACTCGCCTTCTCCACACACGCTCACCTTCTCTACACATGCTCACCCTCTCTACACACACTTACCTTCTCCACAAACGCTCACCTTCTCTACACACACTCACCTTCTCCACACACACTCACATTCTCTACACACACATCTTCTCTACACACATTCACCTTCTCTACACACACTCACCCTCTCTACACACTCACCTTCTCAACACACTCACCTTCTCTACACACACTCACCTTCTCTGCACACACTCACCTTTTCTACACACACCCATCTTCTCCACACACACTCATCTTCTCTACACACACTCACCTTCTCTACACACAACAATCTTCTCTGCACAAACCAATCTTCTCGACACACACTCATCTTCTCTACACACACTCACCTTCTCTACACACACTCATCTTCTCTACACACACTCACCTTCTCTACACACACCCACCTTTGCAACAAACACTCACCTTCTCCACACACGCTCACCCTCTCTACACACGCTCACCTTCTCGACACACGTTCACCTTCTCTACACACACTCAGCTTCTGTACACACACTCACCTTCTCTACACACACTCACCTCCTCTACACACACTCACCTTCTCTACACACACTCACCTTCTCCACACACACTCACCTTCTCGACACACACTCACCTTCTCCACACAATCACCTTCTCTACACACACTCACCGTCTTTACACACTCACCTTCTCCATACACACTCATCTTCTCTACACACACCCATCTTCTGTACACACACTCACTTTCTCTACACACACTCACCTTCACTACTCACACTCAGCTTCTCTACACACACTCACCTTCTCTACACACACTCACCTTCTCCACACACTCACCTTCTCCACACACTCACCTTCTCTACACACACTCACATTCTCTACACACACCCATCTTCTCTACACACACTCATCTTCACCACACACTCACACCTTCTCTACACACGCTCACCTTCTCTACACACACTCGCCTTCTCCACACACGCTCACCTTCTCTACACATGCTCACCTTCTCTACACACACTTACCTTCTCCACAAACGCTCACCTTCTCTACACACACTCACCTTCTCCACACACACTCACATTCTCTACACACACATCTTCTCTACACACATTCACCTTCTCTACACACACTCACCCTCTCTACACACTCACCTTCTCAACACACTCACCTTCTCTACACACACTCACCTTCTCTGCACACACTCACCTTTTCTACACACACCCATCTTCTCCACACACACTCATCTTCTCTACACACACTCATCTTCTCTACACACACTCACCTTCTCTACACACACCCACCTTTGCAACAAACACTCACCTTCTCCACACACGCTCACCCTCTCTACACACGCTCACCTTCTCGACACACGTTCACCTTCTCTACACACACTCACCTTCTCTACACACACTCAGCTTCTGTACACACACTCACCTTCTCTACACACACTCACCTCCTCTACACACACTCACCTCCTCTACACACACTCACCTTCTCTACACACACTCACCTTCTCGACACACACTCACCTTCTCCACACACACACGCCTTTGCAACACAAACTCAACTTCTCTACACACACTCACCTTCTCTACACACACACACACCTTCTGTACACACACTCAACTTGTTTACACACACTCACCTTCTTCACACACCCACCTGCTCCACACACACTCACCTTCCCGACACACACTCATCTTCTCTACATGCACTCACCTTCTCCACACACCCACCTTCTCTACACACTCACCTTCTCCACACACACCCACCTTCTCCACACACACTCACCTTCTCCACACACTCACCTTCTCCACACACACTCACCTTCTCCACACACACTCACCTTCTCCACACACACTCACCTTCTCCACACACACTCACCTTCTCTACACACACACACCTTCTGTACACACACTCACCTTCTTTACACACACTCACCTTCTTCACACACCCACCTTCTCCACACACACTCACCTTCTCTACACACACTCACCTTCTCTACACACACTCACCTTCACTACTCACACTCACCTTCTCTACACACACCCATCTTCTCGACACACACTCACCTTCTCCACACACACTCACCTTCTCCACACACACTCACCTTCTCCACACACACTCACCTTCTCTTCACACACTCACCTTCTCTACACACTCACTTTCTCCACACACACTCACCTTCTCCACACACACTCACCTTCTCCACACATTCACCTTCTCTATACACACACACCTTCTCAACACACACTCAACTTCTCTACACACACTCACCTTCTCTACACACACACACCTTCTGTACACACACTCACCTTCTTTACACACACTCACCTTCTTCACACACCCACCTTCTCTACACACACTCACCTTCTCTACACACACTCACCTTCTCTACACACACTCACCTTCACTGCTCACACTCACCTTCTCTACACACACCCATCTTCTCTACACACACTCACCTTCTCGACAAACACTCAACTTCTCTACACACACTCAGCTTCTGTACACACACTCACCTGCTCTACACACACTCACCTTCTCTGCACACACTCACCTTCTCGACACACACTCACCTTCTCCACACACACACACCTTTGCAACACACACTCAACTTCTCTACACACACCCACCTTTGCAACAAACACTCACCTTCTCCACACACGCTCACCCTCTCTACACACGCTCACCTTCTCGACACACGTTCACCTTCTCTACACACACTCACCTTCTCTACACACACTCAGCTTCTGTACACACACTCACCTTCTCTACACACACTCACCTCCTCTACACACACTCACCTCCTCTACACACACTCACCTTCTCTACACACACTCACCTTCTCGACACACACTCACCTTCTCCACACACACACGCCTTTGCAACACAAACTCAACTTCTCTACACACACTCACCTTCTCTACACACACACACACCTTCTGTACACACACTCAACTTGTTTACACACACTCACCTTCTTCACACACCCACCTGCTCCACACACACTCACCTTCCCGACACACACTCATCTTCTCTACATGCACTCACCTTCTCCACACACCCACCTTCTCTACACACTCACCTTCTCCACACACACCCACCTTCTCCACACACACTCACCTTCTCCACACACTCACCTTCTCCACACACACTCACCTTCTCCACACACACTCACCTTCTCCACACACACTCACCTTCTCCACACACACTCACCTTCTCTACACACACACACCTTCTGTACACACACTCACCTTCTTTACACACACTCACCTTCTTCACACACCCACCTTCTCCACACACACTCACCTTCTCTACACACACTCACCTTCTCTACACACACTCACCTTCACTACTCACACTCACCTTCTCTACACACACCCATCTTCTCGACACACACTCACCTTCTCCACACACACTCACCTTCTCCACACACACTCACCTTCTCCACACACACTCACCTTCTCTTCACACACTCACCTTCTCTACACACTCACCTTCTCCACACACACTCACCTTCTCCACACATTCACCTTCTCTATACACACACACCTTCTCAACACACACTCAACTTCTCTACACACACTCACCTTCTCTACACACACACACCTTCTGTACACACACTCACCTTCTTTACACACACTCACCTTCTTCACACACCCACCTTCTCTACACACACTCACCTTCTCTACACACACTCACCTTCTCTACACACACTCACCTTCACTGCTCACACTCACCTTCTCTACACACACCCATCTTCTCTACACACACTCACCTTCTCGACAAACACTCAACTTCTCTACACACACTCAGCTTCTGTACACACACTCACCTGCTCTACACACACTCACCTTCTCTGCACACACTCACCTTCTCGACACACACTCACCTTCTCCACACACACACACCTTTGCAACACACACTCAACTTCTCTACACACACTCACCTTCTCTACACACACACACCTTCTGTACACACACTCACCTTCTTTACACACACTCACCTTCTTTACACACACTCACCTTCTTCACACACTCACATTCTCCTCACACACTCACCTTCCCTACACATACTCACCTTCTCTACATGCACTCACCTTCTCCACACACCCACCTTCTCTACACACTCACATTCTCCACACAATCACCTTCTCCACACACACCCACCTTCTCCACACACACTCAACTTCTCTACACACTCACCTTCTCCACACACTCACCTTCTCCACACACACTCACCTTCTCCACACACACTCACCTTCTCCACACACACTCACCTTCTCTACACACACTCACCTTCTCTACACACACTCAGCTTCTCTACACACTCACCTTCTCCACACACACTCACCTTCTCCACACACACTCACCTTCTCCACACATTCACCTTCTCTATACACACACACCTTCTCAACACACACTCACCTTCTCCACACACACTCACCTTCTCCACACACTCACCTTCTCTACACACACTCACCTTCTCCACACACACTCACCTCCACTACTCACACTCACCTTCTCTACACACACCCATCTTCTCTACAAACACTCACCTTCTCCACACACACTCACCTTCTCCATACACACTCACCTTCTCCACACACACTCACCTTCTCCACACATTCACCTTCTCTATACACACACACCTTCTCAACACACACTCACCTTCTCCACACACACTCACCTTCTCTACACACCCACCTTCTCTACAGACACTCACCTTCTCTGCACACACTCACCTTCTCTACACACACTCACCTTCACTACTCACACTCACCTTCTCTACACACACCCATCTTCTCTACACACACTCACCTTCTCCACACACACTCACCTTCTCCACACACTCACCTTCTCCACACACACTCACCTTCTCCACACACTCACCTTCTCTACACACACTCAACTTCTCGACACACACTCACCTTCTCCAAAAAACACTCACCTTCTCCACACACACTCACCTTCTCTACACACCCACCTTCTCTACACACACTCACCTTCTCTGCACACACTCACCTTCTCTACACACACTCACCTTCTCTACACACACTCACCTTCACTACTCACACTCACCTTCTCTACACACACCCATCTTCTCTACACACACTCACCTTCTCCACACACACTCACCTTCTCTACACACACTCACCTTCTCCACACACACTCAACTTCTCTACACACACTCACCTTCTCTACACACACTCACCTTCTCCACACACACTCACCTTCTCCACACACACACAAACCTTCTCGACACACACCCACCTTCTTGACACACACTCACTTTCTCTACACAAGCTCACCGTCTCTACACACGCTCACCTTCTCCACACACACTTACCTTCTCCACACACACTCACCTTCTCCACACACACTCAGCTTCTCTACACACACTCACCTTCTCTACACACACTCACCTTCTCTACACACACCCATCTTCTCTACACACACTCACCTTCTCTACACACACTCATCTTCTCCACACACACTCACCTTCTCTACACGCACTCACCTTCTCTGCACACACTCAGCTTCTCTACACACACTCACCTTCTCTACACACACTCACCTTCTCTACACGCACCAATCTTCTCTACACACACTCACCTTCTCTACACACACACACCTTCTGTACACACACTCACCTTCTTTACACACACTCACCTTCTTTACACACACTCACCTTCTTCACACACTCACATTCTCCTCACACACTCACCTTCCCTACACATACTCACCTTCTCTACATGCACTCACCTTCTCCACACACTCACATTCTCCACACAATCACCTTCTCCACACACACCCACCTTCTCCACACACACTCAACTTCTCTACACACTCACCTTCTCCACACACTCACCTTCTCCACACACACTCACCTTCTCCACACACACTCACCTTCTCCACACACACTCACCTTCTCCACACACACTCACCTTCTCTACACACACTCACCTTCTCTACACACACTCACCTTCTCTACACACTCACCTTCTCCACACACACTCACCTTCTCCACACACACTCACCTTCTCCACACATTCACCTTCTCTATACACACACTCAGCTTCTCCACAAACTCACCTTCTCTACACACACTCACCTTCTCTACATACACTCACCTTCTCTACACACTCACTTTCTCTACACACTCACCTTCTCCACAGACACTCACCTTCTCTACACACACTCACTTTCTCCACTCAGTCACCTTCTCTACACACACTCACCTTCTCTACACACACTCACCTTCTCCACACACACTCACCTTCTCTACACACACTCACCTTCTCTACACACACTCACCTTCTCTACACACTCATCTTCTCTAAACACTCACCATCTCCACACACACTGACCTTCTCCACACACACTCACCTTTTCTACACACACCCATCTTCTCCACACACACTCACCTTCTCTACACACACTCACCTTCTCTACACACACCCATCTTCTCTGCACACACTCATCTTCTCTACACACACTCATCTTCTCTACACACACTCACCTTCTCTGCACACACTCATCTTCTCTACACACACTCACCTTCTCTCCACACACCCACCTTTGCAACAAACACTCACCTTCTCCACACACGCTCACCCTCTCTACACACGCTCACCTTCTCTACACACGTTCACCTTCTCTACACACACTCAGCTTCTGTACACACATTCACATTCTCTACACACACTCACCTTCTCGACACACACTCACCTTCTCGACACACACTCACCTTCTTCACACACACACACCTTTGCAACACACACTCAACTTCTCGACACACACTCACCTTCTCCACACACACACCTTCTGTACACACACTCACCTTCTTTACACACACTCACCTTCTTCACACACTCACCTTCTCCACACACACTCACCTTCCCTACACACACTCATCTTCTCTACATGCACTCACCTTCTCCACACACCCACCTTGTCTAAACACTCACCTTCTCCACACACTCACCTTCTCCAAACACACCCACCTTCTCCACACACACTCAACTTCTTTACACACTCACCTTCTCCACACACTCACCTTCTCCACACACACTCACCTTCTCCATACACACTCACCTTCTCCACACACACTCACCTTCTCCACACATTCACCTTCTCTATACACACACACCTTCTCAACACACACTCACCTTCTCCACACACACTCACCTTCTCTACACACCCACCTTCTCTACAGACACTCACCTTCTCTGCACACACTCACCTTCTCTACACACACTCACCTTCTCTACACACACTCACCTTCTCTACACACACTCACCTTCACTACTCACACTCACCTTCTCTACACACACCCATCTTCTCTACACACACTCACCTTCTCCACACACACTCACCTTCTCTACACACACTCACCTTCTCCACACACACTCACCTTCTCCACACACACTCAACTTCTCTGCACACACTCACCTTCTCTACACACACTCACCTTCTCCACACACACTCACCTTCTCCACACACACACACACCTTCTCGACACACACCCACCTTCTTGACACACACTCACCTTCTCTACACAAGCTCACCTTCTCTACACACGCTCACCTTCTCCACACACACTTACCTTCTCCACACACACTCACCTTCTCCACACACACTCAGCTTCTCTACACACACTCACCTTCTCTACACACACTCACCTTCTCTACACACACCCATCTTCTCCACACACACTCACCTTCTCTACACACACTCACCTTCTCTACACACGCTCACCTTCTCTACTCACACTCACCTTCTCTACACATACCCATCTTCTCTACACACATTCACCTTCTCCACACACACTCACCTTCTCCACACACACTCAGCTTCTCCACAAACTCACCTTCTCTACACACACTCACCTTCTCTACATACACTCACCTTCTCTACACACTCACCTTCTCTACACACTCACCTTCTCCACAGACACTCACCTTCTCTACACACACTCACTTTCTCCACTCACTCACCTTCTCTACACACACTCACCTTCTCTACACACACTCACCTTCTCTACACACACTCACCTTCTCTACACACACTCACCTTCTCTACACACACTCACCTTCTCTACACACACTCACCTTCTCTACACACTCATCTTCTCTACACACTCACCATCTCCACACACACTGACCTTCTCTACACACACTCACCTTTTCTACACACACCCATCTTCTCCACACACACTCACCTTCTCTACACACACTCACCTTCTCTACACACACCCATCTTCTCTACACACACTCATCTTCTCTACACACACTCACCTTCTCTGCACACACTCACCTTCTCTACACACACCCATCTTCTCTACACACACTCACCTTCTCCACACACACACACACCTTCTCTACACACACCCACCTTCTTGACACACACTCACCTTCTCTACACACACTCACCTTCTCTACACACACTCACCTTCTCCACACACTCACCTTCTCTACACACACTCACCGTCTCTACACACTCACCTTCTCCACACACACTCACCTTCTCTACACGCACCCATCTTCAGTACACACACACACCTTCTCTACACACACTCACCTTCACTACTCACACTCACCTTCTCTACACACACTCACATTCTCTACACACACTCACCTTCTCCACACACTCACCTTCTCCACACACTCACCTTCTCTACACACACTCACCTTCTCTACACACACTCACCTTCTCTACACACACCCATCTTCTCTACACACACTCACCTTCTCTACACACACTCACCTTCTCCACACACACTCACCTTCTCTACACACACTCACCTTCTCTACACACACTCACCTTCTCTACACACACTCACCTTGACACACTCACCTTCTCCACACACACTCACCTTCTCTACACACACTCATCTTCTCTACATGCACACACCTTCTCCACACACCCACCTTCTCTACACACTCACCTTCTCCACACACTCACCTTCTCCACACACACTCACCTTCTCGACACACACTCACCTTCTCCACACACTCACCTTCTCTACACACACTCACCGTCTTTACACACTCACCTTCTCCATACACACTCATCTTCTCTACACACACCCATCTTCTGTACACACACTCACTTTCTCTACACACACTCACCTTCACTACTCACACTCAGCTTCTCTACACACACTCACCTTCTCTACACACACTCACCTTCTCCACACACTCACCTTCTCCACACACTCACCTTCTCTACACACACTCACATTCTCTACACACACCCATCTTCTCTACACACACTCATCTTCACCACACACTCACACCTTCTCTACACACGCTCACCTTCTCTACACACACTCGCCTTCTCCACACACGCTCACCTTCTCTACACATGCTCACCCTCTCTACACACACTTACCTTCTCCACAAACGCTCACCTTCTCTACACACACTCACCTTCTCCACACACACTCACATTCTCTACACACACATCTTCTCTACACACATTCACCTTCTCTACACACACTCACCCTCTCTACACACTCACCTTCTCAACACACTCACCTTCTCTACACACACTCACCTTCTCTGCACACACTCACCTTTTCTACACACACCCATCTTCTCCACACACACTCATCTTCTCTACACACACTCACCTTCTCTACACACAACAATCTTCTCTGCACAAACCAATCTTCTCGACACACACTCATCTTCTCTACACACACTCACCTTCTCTACACACACTCATCTTCTCTACACACACTCACCTTCTCTACACACACCCACCTTTGCAACAAACACTCACCTTCTCCACACACGCTCACCCTCTCTACACACGCTCACCTTCTCGACACACGTTCACCTTCTCTACACACACTCAGCTTCTGTACACACACTCACCTTCTCTACACACACTCACCTCCTCTACACACACTCACCTTCTCTACACACACTCACCTTCTCCACACACACTCACCTTCTCGACACACACTCACCTTCTCCACACAATCACCTTCTCTACACACACTCACCGTCTTTACACACTCACCTTCTCCATACACACTCATCTTCTCTACACACACCCATCTTCTGTACACACACTCACTTTCTCTACACACACTCACCTTCACTACTCACACTCAGCTTCTCTACACACACTCACCTTCTCTACACACACTCACCTTCTCCACACACTCACCTTCTCCACACACTCACCTTCTCTACACACACTCACATTCTCTACACACACCCATCTTCTCTACACACACTCATCTTCACCACACACTCACACCTTCTCTACACACGCTCACCTTCTCTACACACACTCGCCTTCTCCACACACGCTCACCTTCTCTACACATGCTCACCTTCTCTACACACACTTACCTTCTCCACAAACGCTCACCTTCTCTACACACACTCACCTTCTCCACACACACTCACATTCTCTACACACACATCTTCTCTACACACATTCACCTTCTCTACACACACTCACCCTCTCTACACACTCACCTTCTCAACACACTCACCTTCTCTACACACACTCACCTTCTCTGCACACACTCACCTTTTCTACACACACCCATCTTCTCCACACACACTCATCTTCTCTACACACACTCATCTTCTCTACACACACTCACCTTCTCTACACACACCCACCTTTGCAACAAACACTCACCTTCTCCACACACGCTCACCCTCTCTACACACGCTCACCTTCTCGACACACGTTCACCTTCTCTACACACACTCAGCTTCTGTACACACACTCACCTTCTCTACACACACTCACCTCCTCTACACACACTCACCTCCTCTACACACACTCACCTTCTCTACACACACTCACCTTCTCGACACACACTCACCTTCTCCACACACACACGCCTTTGCAACACAAACTCAACTTCTCTACACACACTCACCTTCTCTACACACACACACACCTTCTGTACACACACTCAACTTGTTTACACACACTCACCTTCTTCACACACCCACCTGCTCCACACACACTCACCTTCCCGACACACACTCATCTTCTCTACATGCACTCACCTTCTCCACACACCCACCTTCTCTACACACTCACCTTCTCCACACACACCCACCTTCTCCACACACACTCACCTTCTCCACACACTCACCTTCTCCACACACACTCACCTTCTCCACACACACTCACCTTCTCCACACACACTCACCTTCTCCACACACACTCACCTTCTCTACACACACACACCTTCTGTACACACACTCACCTTCTTTACACACACTCACCTTCTTCACACACCCACCTTCTCCACACACACTCACCTTCTCTACACACACTCACCTTCTCTACACACACTCACCTTCACTACTCACACTCACCTTCTCTACACACACCCATCTTCTCGACACACACTCACCTTCTCCACACACACTCACCTTCTCCACACACACTCACCTTCTCCACACACACTCACCTTCTCTTCACACACTCACCTTCTCTACACACTCACTTTCTCCACACACACTCACCTTCTCCACACACACTCACCTTCTCCACACATTCACCTTCTCTATACACACACACCTTCTCAACACACACTCAACTTCTCTACACACACTCACCTTCTCTACACACACACACCTTCTGTACACACACTCACCTTCTTTACACACACTCACCTTCTTCACACACCCACCTTCTCTACACACACTCACCTTCTCTACACACACTCACCTTCTCTACACACACTCACCTTCACTGCTCACACTCACCTTCTCTACACACACCCATCTTCTCTACACACACTCACCTTCTCGACAAACACTCAACTTCTCTACACACACTCAGCTTCTGTACACACACTCACCTGCTCTACACACACTCACCTTCTCTGCACACACTCACCTTCTCGACACACACTCACCTTCTCCACACACACACACCTTTGCAACACACACTCAACTTCTCTACACACACTCACCTTCTCTACACACACACACCTTCTGTACACACACTCACCTTCTTTACACACACTCACCTTCTTTACACACACTCACCTTCTTCACACACTCACATTCTCCTCACACACTCACCTTCCCTACACATACTCACCTTCTCTACATGCACTCACCTTCTCCACACACCCACCTTCCCTACACACTCACATTCTCCACACAATCACCTTCTCCACACACACCCACCTTCTCCACACACACTCAACTTCTCTACACACTCACCTTCTCCACACACTCACCTTCTCCACACACACTCACCTTCTCCACACACACTCACCTTCTCCACACACACTCACCTTCTCCACACACACTCACCTTCTCTACACACACTCACCTTCTCTACACACACTCACCTTCTCTACACACTCACCTTCTCCACACACACTCACCTTCTCCACACACACTCACCTTCTCCACACATTCACCTTCTCTATACACACACACCTTCTCAACACACACTCACCTTCTCCACACACACTCACCTTCTCCACACACTCACCTTCTCTACACACACTCACCTTCTCCACACACACTCACCTCCACTACTCACACTCACCTTCTCTACACACACCCATCTTCTCTACAAACACTCACCTTCTCCACACACACTCACCTTCTCTACACACACTCACCTTCTCCACACACCCTCACCTTCTCCACACACACACACACCTTCTCTACACACACCCACCTTCTTGACACACACCCAGCTTCTCCACACACACTCACCTTCCCTACACACACTCATCTTCTCTACATGCACTCACCTTCTCCACACACCCACCTTCTCTACACACTCACCTTCTCCACACATTCACCTTCTCTACACACACCCACCTTCTCCACACACACTCAACTTCTCCACACACTCACCTTCTCCACAAACACTCACCTTCTCGACACACACTCACCTTCTCCACACACTCTCACCTTCTCCACACACACTCACCTTCTCCACACACTCACCTTCTCTACACACACTCACCTTCTCCACACACTCACCTTCTCTACACACACTCAACTTCTCGACACACACTCACCTTCTCCAAAAAACACTCACCTTCTCCACACACACTCACCTTCTCTACACACCCACCTTCTCTACACACACTCACCTTCTCGACACACACTCACCTTCTCTACACGCACCCATCTTCAGTACACACACCCATCTTCTCTACACACACTCACCTTCTCCACACACACACACACCTTCTCTACACACACCCACCTTCTTGACACACACTCACCTTCTCTACACACACTCACCTTCTCTACACATACTCACCTTCTCCACACACTCACCTTCTCTACACACACTCACCGTCTCTACACACTCACCTTCTCCACACACACTCACCTTCTCTACACGCACCCATCTTCAGTACACACACACACCTTCTCTACACACACTCACCTTCACTACTCACACTCACCTTCTCTACACACACTCACCTTCTCTACACACACTCACCTTCTCCACACACTCACCTTCTCCACACACTCACCTTCTCTACACACACTCACCTTCTCTACACACACTCACCTTCTCCACACACACTCACCTTCTCTACACACACTCACCTTCTCGACACACACTCACCTTCTCTACACACACTCACCTTCTCCACACACACTCACCTTCTCTACACACACTCATCTTCTCTACATGCACACACCTTCTCCACACACCCACCTTCTCTACACACTCACCTTCTCCACACACTCACCTTCTCCACACACACTCACCTTCTCGACACACACTCACCTTCTCCACACAATCACCTTCTCTACACACACTCACCGTCTTTACACACTCACCTTCTCCATACACACTCATCTTCTCTACACACACCCATCTTCTGAACACACACTCACTTTCTCTACACACACTCACCTTCACTACTCACACTCAGCTTCTCTACACACACTCACCTTCTCTACACACACTCACCTTCTCCACACACTCACCTTCTCCACACACTCACCTTCTCTACACACACTCACATTCTCTACACACACCCATCTTCTCTACATACACTCATCTTCACCACACACTCACACCTTCTCGACACACGCTCACCTTCTCTACACACACTCGCCTTCTCCACACACGCTCACCTTCTCTACACATGCTCACCTTCTCTACACACACTTACCTTCTCCACAAACGCTCACCTTCTCTACACACACTCACCTTCTCCACACACACTCACATTCTCTACACACACATCTTCTCTACACACATTCACCTTCTCTACACACACTCACCCTCTCTACACACTCACCTTCTCAACACACTCACCTTCTCTACACACACTCACCTTCTCTGCACACACTCACCTTTTCTACACACACCCATCTTCTCCACACACACTCATCTTCTCTACACACACTCACCTTCTCTACACACAACAATCTTCTCTACACAAACCAATCTTCTCTACACACACTCATCTTCTCTACACACACTCACCTTCTCTACACACACTCATCTTCTCTACACACACTCACCTTCTCTACACACACCCACCTTTGCAACAAACTCTCACCTTCTCCACACACGCTCACCCTCTCTACACACGCTCACCTTCTCGACACACGTTCACCTTCTCTACACACACTCAGCTTCTGTACACACACTCACCTTCTCTACACACACTCACCTCCTCTACACACACTCACCTTCTCTACACACACTCACCTTCTCGACACACACTCACCTTCTCCACACACACACGCCTTTGCAACACACACTCAACTTCTCTACACACACTCACCTTCTCTACACACACACACCTTCTGTACACACACTCAACTTGTTTACACACACTCACTTTCTTCACACACCCACCTGCTCCACACACACTCACCTTCCCGACACACACTCATCTTCTCTACATGCACTCACCTTCTCCACACACCCACCTTCTCTACACACTCACCTTCTCCACACACACCCAACTTCTCCACACACACTCAACTTCTCTACACACTCACCTTCTCCACACACTCACCTTCTCCACACACACTCACCTTCTCCACACACACTCACCTTCTCCACACACACTCACCTTCTCCACACACACTCACCTTCTCTACACACACACACCTTCTGTACACACACTCACCTTCTTTACACACACTCACCTTCTTCACACACCCACCTTCTCCACACACACTCACCTTCTCTACACACACTCACCTTCTCTACACACACTCACCTTCTCTACACACACTCACCATCTCTACACACACTCACCTTCTCTACACACTCATCTTCTCTACACACTCACCATCTCCACACACACTGACCTTCTCTACACACACTCACCTTTTCTACACACACCCATCTTCTCCACACACACTCACCTTCTCTACACACACTCACCTTCTCTACACACACACAGACCTTCTCGACACACACCCACCTTCTTGACACACACTCACCTTCTCTACACAAGCTCACCTTCTCTACACACGCTCACCTTCTCCACACACACTTACCTTCTCCACACACACTCACCTTCTCCACACACACTCAGCTTCTCTACACACACTCACCTTCTCTACACACACTCACCTTCTCTACACACACCCATCTTCTCCACACACACTCACCTTCTCTACACACACTCACCTTCTCTACACACGCTCACCTTCTCTACTCACACTCACCTTCTCTACACATACCCATCTTCTCTACACACATTCACCTTCTCCACACACACTCACCTTCTCCACACACACTCAGCTTCTCCACAAACTCACCTTCTCTACACACACTCACCTTCTCTACATACACTCACCTTCTCTACACACTCACCTTCTCTACACACTCACCTTCTCCACAGACACTCACCTTCTCTACACACACTCACTTTCTCCACTCACTCACCTTCTCTACACACACTCACCTTCTCTACACACACTCACCTTCTCTACACATACTCACCTTCTCTACACACACTCACCTTCTCTACACACACTCACCATCTCTACACACACTCACCTTCTCTACACACTCATCTTCTCTACACACTCACCATCTCCACACACACTGACCTTCTCTACACACACTCACCTTTTCTACACACACCCATCTTCTCCACACACACTCACCTTCTCTACACACACTCACCTTCTCTACACACACCCATCTTCTCTACACACACTCATCTTCTCTACACACACTCACCTTCTCTGCACACACTCACCTTCTCTACACACACCCATCTTCTCCACACACGTTCACCTTCTCTACACACACTCAGCTTCTGTACATACACTCACCTTCTCTACACACGTTCACCTTCTCTACACGCACTCACTTTCTCTACACACACTCACCTTCTCCACACACACTCACCTTCTCCACACACTCATCTTCTCTACACACACTCACCTTCTCCACACACACTCACATTCTCTACGCACACTCACCTTCTCTACACACACTCACCTTCTCCACACACTCACCTTCTCTACACACACTCACCTTCACTACTCACACTCACCTTCTCTACACAAACCCATCTTCTCTACACACACTCACCTTCTCTACACACACCCACCTTGTCCACACACACTCACCTTCTCCACACACACTCAACTTCTCTACACACACTCACCTTCTCTACACCACTCACCTTCTCCACACACACTCACCTTCTCCACACACACACACACACCTTCTCTACACACACCCACCTTGTTGACACACACTCACCTTCTCTACACACACTCACCTTCTCTACACACACTCACCTTCTCCACACACTCACCTTCTCTACACACACTCACCGTCTCAACACACTCACCTTCTCCACACACACTCACCTTCTCTACACGCACTCACCTTCACTATTCACACTCACCTTCTCTACACACACTCACCTTCTCTACACACACTCACCTTCTCCACACACTCACCTTCTCCACACACTCACCTTCTCTACACACACTCACGTTCTCTACACACACTCACCTTCTCTACACACACCCATCTTCTCTATACACACTCACCTTCTCTACACACACTCACCTTCTCCACACACACTCACCTTCTCTACACACGCTCACCTTCTCTACACACGCTCACCTTCTCCACACACGCTCACCTTCTCTACACACGCTCACCTTCTCCACACACGCTCAACTTCTCTACTCACACTCACCTTCTCTACACACACCCATCTTCTCTACACACACTGACCTTCTCCACACACACTCACCTTCTCCACACACACTCAGCTTCTCCACAAACTCACCTTCTCTACACACACTCACCATCTCTACACACACTCACCTTCTCTACACACACTCACCTTCTCCACTCACGCACCTTCTCGACACACACTCACCTTCTCCACACACTCACCTTCTCTACACACACTCACCTTGTCTCCGCACACTCACCTTCTCCACACACTCACCTTCTCCACACACTCACCTTCTCAACACACACTCACCTTGTCTCCGCACACTCACCTTCTCCACACACTCACCTTCTCTACACACTCACATTCTCTTCACACACTCATCTTCTCTACACACTCACCTTCTCCACACGCGCTCACTTTCTCTACACACACTCACCTTCTCTTCACACACTCACCTTCTCTACACACTCACCTTCTCTTCACACACTCACCTTCTCTACACACTCACCTTCTCCACACACACTCACTTTCTTCACACACACTCACTTTGTCTACACACACTCACATTCTCTTCACACACTCATCTTCTCTACACAATCACCTTCTCCACACGCGCTCACTTTCTCTACACACACTCACCTTCTCTTCACACACTCACCTTCTCTACACACTCACCTTCTCCACACACACTCACCTTCTCTACACACTCACCTTCTCTTCACACACTCACCTTCTCTACACACATTCACCTTCTCCGCACAGACTCACCTTCTCTTCACACACTCACCTTCTCTACACACACTCAGCTTCTCTACACACACTCACCTTCTCCACACACACTCACCTTCTTTTCACATTTGACCTTCTCTACACACTCACCTTCTCTACACACACTCACCTTCTGCCTCTCCACACACACTCACCTTCTCTACACACATTCACCTTCTCCACACACACTCACCTTCTCCACACACACTCACCTTGTCTTCACATACTCACCTTCTCTACACACTCATCTTCTCCACACACACTCACCTTCTCGACACACACCCATCATCTCGACACACACTCACCTTCTCCACACACACTCACCTTCTCCACACACGCTCACCTTCTCTACACACACTCACCTTCTCTACACACGCTCACCTGCTCCACACACAGTCACCTTCTCTACACACACTCACCTTCTCTACACACACTCACCTTCTCTTCACACTCACCTTCTCTTCACCACACACTCACCGTTGTCTGCACCACACTCGACCTTCACCCTCGACACAGCATCAAGCCTTCTCTACACACACTCACCTTCTCCACACGCACTCCACTTCTCTACACACACTCACCTTCTCTTCACACACTCATCTTCTCTACACACTCACCTTTCTCCAACACACACTCACCTTCTCCACAAACACTCACCTTCTCTTCACACACTCACCTCTTCTCTACACACTCACCTTCTCTCCACACCTCACCTTCTCTACACACACTCACCTTCTCCACACACACTCACCTTCTCTACACCACTCACCTTCTCTCACACACTCACCTTCTCTACACACATTCACCTTCTCCGCACAGATTCACCTTCTCTTCACACACTCACTTCTCTACACACTCTCAGCTTTCTCTACACACACTCACCTTCTCCCACACACACTCACCTTCTATCTCATCACTTTGACTTCTCTACACACTCACCTTCTCTACACACATCACCTTCTGCCTCTCCACACACACTCACCTTCTCACACAATCTCCTTCTCCACACACACTTCACCTTCTCCACACACACTCACCTTCTCTACACACACACACCTCTCCACACACTCACCTTCTTCTACACACACTCCACCTTCACTACTCACACTCACCTTCTCCACACACACCCATCTTCTCTACACCACATTCACCTTCTCCACACACACTCACCTTCTCCACACACACTCACCTTCTCCACACACACTCACATTCTCTACACACACTCACCTTCTCTACACACACTCACCTTCTCCACACACACACAGACCTCTCACACACCCACCTTCTTACCCTTCTCTACACAAGCTCACCTTCTCTACACACGCTCACCTTCTCCACACACACTTACCTTCTCCACACACACTCACCTTCTCCACACACACTCAGCTTCTCTACACACACTCACCTTCTCTACACACACTCACCTTCTCTACACACACCCATCTGGCTCCACACACTCACCTTCTCTACACACACTCACCTTCTCTACACACGCTCACCTTCTCTACTCACACTCACCTTCTCTACACATACCATACTCTACACACATTCCCATCTCCACACACATTCACCTTCTCCACACACACTCACCTTCTCCACACACACTCAGCTTCTCCACAAACTCACCTTCTCTACACACACTCACCTTCTCTACATACACTCACCTTCTCTACACACTCACCTTCTCTACACACTCACCTTCTCCACAGACACTCACCTTCTCTACACACACTCACTTTCTCCACTCACTCACCTTCTCTACACACACTCACCTTCTCTACACACACTCACCTTCTCTACACATACTCACCTTCTCTACACACACTCACCTTCTCTACACACACTCACCATCTCTACACACACTCACCTTCTCTACACACTCATCTTCTCTACACACTCACCATCTCCACACACACTGACCTTCTCTACACACACTCACCTTTTCTACACACACCCATCTTCTCCACACACACTCACCTTCTCTACACACACTCACCTTCTCTACACACACCCATCTTCTCTACACACACTCATCTTCTCTACACACACTCACCTTCTCTGCACACACTCACCTTCTCTACACACACCCATCTTCTCCACACACGTTCACCTTCTCTACACACACTCAGCTTCTGTACATACACTCACCTTCTCTACACACGTTCACCTTCTCTACACGCACTCACTTTCTCTACACACACTCACCTTCTCCACACACACTCACCTTCTCCACACACTCATCTCCTCTACACACACTCACCTTCTCCACACACACTCACATTCTCTACGCACACTCACCTTCTCTACACACACTCACCTTCTCCACACACTCACCTTCTCTACACACACTCACCTTCACTACTCACACTCACCTTCTCTACACAAACCCATCTTCTCTACACACACTCACCTTCTCTACACACACCCACCTTGTCCACACACACTCACCTTCTCCACACACACTCAACTTCTCTACACACACTCACCTTCTCTACACCACTCACCTTCTCCACACACACTCACCTTCTCCACACACACACACACACCTTCTCTACACACACCCACCTTGTTGACACACACTCACCTTCTCTACACACACTCACCTTCTCTACACACACTCACCTTCTCCACACACTCACCTTCTCTACACACACTCACCGTCTCAACACACTCACCTTCTCCACACACACTCACCTTCTCTACACGCACTCACCTTCACTATTCACACTCACCTTCTCTACACACATTCACCTTCTCTACACACACTCACCTTCTCCACACACTCACCTTCTCCACACACTCACCTTCTCTACACACACTCACGTTCTCTACACACACTCACCTTCTCTACACACACCCATCTTCTCTATACACACTCACCTTCTCTACACACACTCACCTTCTCCACACACACTCACCTTCTCTACACACGCTCACCTTCTCTACACACGCTCACCTTCTCCACACACGCTCACCTTCTCTACACACGCTCACCTTCTCCACACACGCTCAACTTCTCTACTCACACTCACCTTCTCTACACACACCCATCTTCTCTACACACACTGACCTTCTCCACACACACTCACCTTCTCCACACACACTCAGCTTCTCCACAAACTCACCTTCTCTACACACACTCACCATCTCTACACACACTCACCTTCTCTACACACACTCACCTTCTCCACTCACGCACCTTCTCGACACACACTCACCTTCTCCACACACTCACCTTCTCTACACACACTCACCTTGTCTCCGCACACTCACCTTCTCCACACACTCACCTTCTCCACACACTCACCTTCTCAACACACACTCACCTTGTCTCCGCACACTCACCTTCTCCACACACTCACCTTCTCTACACACTCACATTCTCTTCACACACTCATCTTCTCTACACACTCACCTTCTCCACACGCGCTCACTTTCTCTACACACACTCACCTTCTCTTCACACACTCACCTTCTCTACACACTCACCTTCTCTTCACACACTCACCTTCTCTACACACTCACCTTCTCCACACACACTCACTTTCTTCACACACACTCACTTTGTCTACACACACTCACATTCTCTTCACACACTCATCTTCTCTACACACTCACCTTCTCCACACGCGCTCACTTTCTCTACACACACTCACCTTCTCTTCACACACTCACCTTCTCTACACACTCACCTTCTCCACACACACTCACCTTCTCTACACACTCACCTTCTCTTCACACACTCACCTTCTCTACACACATTCACCTTCTCCGCACAGACTCACCTTCTCTTCACACACTCACCTTCTCTACACACACTCAGCTTCTCTACACACACTCACCTTCTCCACACACACTCACCTTCTTTTCACATTTGACCTTCTCTACACACTCACCTTCTCTACACACACTCACCTTCTGCCTCTCCACACACACTCACCTTCTCTACACACATTCACCTTCTCCACACACACTCACCTTCTCCACACACACTCACCTTGTCTTCACATACTCACCTTCTCTACACACTCATCTTCTCCACACACACTCACCTTCTCGACACACACCCATCATCTCGACACACACTCACCTTCTCCACACACACTCACCTTCTCCACACACGCTCACCTTCTCTACACACACTCACCTTCTCTACACACGCTCACCTGCTCCACACACAGTCACCTTCTCTACACACACTCACCTTCTCTACACACACTCACCTTCTCTTCACACTCACCTTCTCTTCACACACTCACTTTCTCCACACACACTCACTTTGTCTGCACACACTCACCTTCTCTTCACACACTCATCTTCTCTACACACTCACCTTCTCCACACACACTCACCTTCTCCACAAACACTCACCTTCTCTTCACACACTCACCTTCTCTACACACTCACCTTCTCTTCACACACTCACCTTCTCTACACACACTCACCTTCTCCACACACACTCACCTTCTCTACACACTCACCTTCTCTTCACACACTCACCTTCTCTACACACATTCACCTTCTCCGCACAGATTCACCTTCTCTTCACACACTCACCTTCTCTACACACACTCAGCTTCTCTACACACACTCACCTTCTCCACACACACTCACCTTCTTATCACATTTGACCTTCTCTACACACTCACCTTCTCTACACACACTCACCTTCTGCCTCTCCACACACACTCACCTTCTCTACACACATTCACCTTCTCCACACACACTCACCTTCTCCACACACACTCACCTTGTCTTCACACACTCACCTTCTCTACACACTCACCTTCTCCACACACACTCACCTTCTCGACACACACCCATCATCTCCACACACACTCACCTTCTCCACACACACTCACCTTCTCCACACACGCTCACCTTCTCTGCACATGCTCACCTGCTCCACACACACTCACCTTCTCTACACACACTCACCTTCTCTACACACTCACCTTCTCCACACACACTCACCTTCTCGACACACACCCATCATCTCCACACACACTCACCTTCTCCACACACACTCACCTTCTCCACACACGCTCACCTTCTCTACACACACTCACCTTCTCTGCACATGCTCACCTGCTCCACACACACTCACCTTCTCTACACACTCTCACCTTCTCTACACACACTCACCTTCTGTTCACACTCACCTTCTCTTCACACACTCACCTTCTCTACACACACTCACTTTCTCCACACACACTCACCTTCTCTTCACACACTCATCTTCTCTACACACTCACCTTCTCCACACGCTCTCACTTTCTCTACACACACTCACCTTCTCTTCACACACTCATCTTCTCTACACACTCACCTTCTCCACACACACTCACCTTCTCCACACACACTCACCTTCTCCACACACACTCACCTTCTCCACACACACTCACGTTCTCCACACACACTCACCTTCTCTACACACTCACCTTCTCCACACACACTCACCTTCTCCACACACACTCACCTTCTCCACACATTCACCTTCTCTATACACACACACCTTCTCAACACACACTCACCTTCTCCACACACACTCGCCTTCCCCACACACTCACCTTCTCTACACACACTCACCTTCTCCACACACACTCACATTCTCTACGCACACTCACCTTCTCTACACACACTCACCTTCTCCACACACTCACCTTCTCTACACACACTCACCTTCACGACTCACACTCACCTTCTCGACACACACCCATCTTCTCCACACACACTCACCTTCTCCACACACACTCACCTTCTCTACACACACTCACCTTCTCCACACACACTCACCTTCTCCACACACACTCAACTTCTCTACACACACTCACCTTCTCTACACCACTCACCTTCTCCACACACACTCACCTTCTCCACACACACACTCACCTTCTCCACACATTCACCTTCTCTATACACACACACCTTCTCAACACACACTCACCTTCACTACTCACACTCACCTTCTCTACACACACCCATCTTCTCTACACACACTCACCTTCTCCACACACACTCACCTTCTCTACACACACTCACCTTCTCTACACACACTCACCTTCTCCACACACTCACCTTCTCTACACACACTCACCTTCACGACTCACACTCACCTTCTCGACACACACCCATCTTCTCCACACACACTCACCTTCTCCACACACACTCACCTTCTCTACACACACTCACCTTCTCCACACACACTCACCTTCTCCACACACACTCAACTTCTCTACACACACTCACCTTCTCTACACCACTCACCTTCTCCACACACACTCACCTTCTCCACACACACACTCACCTTCTCCACACATTCACCTTCTCTATACACACACACCTTCTCAACACACACTCACCTTCTCCACACACACTCACCTTCCCCACACACACTCACCTTCTCCACACATTCACCTTCTCTATACACACACACCTTCTCTACACACTCACCTTCTCCACACGCGCTCACTTTCTCTACACACACTCACCTTCTCTTCACACACTCACCTTCTCTACACACTCACCTTCTCTTCACACACTCACCTGCTCTACACACTCACCTTCTCTGCACACACTCACTTTCTTCACACACACTCACTTTGTCTACACACACTCACATTCTCTTCACACACTCACCTTCTCTACACACTCACCTTCTCCACACGCGCTCACTTTCTCTACACACACTCACCTTCTCTTCACACACTCACCTTCTCTACACACTCACCTTCTCCACACACACTCACCTTCTCCACACACACTCAGCTTCTCTACACACACTCACCTTCTCTACACACACTCACCTTCTCCACACACACTCACATTCTCTACGCACACTCACCATCTCTACACACACTCACCTTCTCCACACACTCACCTTCTCTACACACACTCACCTTCACGACTCACACTCACCTTCTCTACACACATTCACCTTCTCCGCACAGATTCACCTTCTCTTCACACACTCACCTTCTCTACACACACTCAGCTTCTCTACACACACTCACCTTCTCCACACACACTCACCTTCTTTTCACATTTGACCTTCTCTACACACTCACCTTCTCTACACACACTCACCTTCTGCCTCTCCACACACACTCACCTTCTCTACACACATTCACCTTCTCCACACACACTCACCTTCTCCACACACACTCACCTTGTCTTCACACACTCACCTTCTCTACACACTCACCTTCTCCACACACACTCACCTTCTCGACACACACCCATCATCTCCACACACACTCACCTTCTCCACACACACTCACCTTCTCCACACACGCTCACCTTCTCTACACACACTCACCTTCTCTGCACACGCTCACCTGCTCCACACACACTCACCTTCTCTACACACACTCACCTTCTCTACACACTCTCACCTTCTCTACACACACTCACCTTCTCTTCACACTCACCTTCTCTTCACACACTCACCTTCTCTACACACACTCACTTTCTCCACACACACTCACCTTCTCTTCACACACTCATCTTCTCTACACACTCACCTTCTCCACACGCACTCACTTTCTCGACACACACTCACCTTCTCTTCACACACTCATCTTCTCTACACACTCACCTTCTCCACACACACTCACCTTCTCTTCACACACTCACCTTCTCTACACACTCACCTTCTCTTCACACACTCACCTTCTCCACACACACTCACCTTCTCCACACACACTCACCTTCTCCACACACACTCACCTTCTCCACACACACTCACCTTCTCTACACACTCACCTTCTCCACACACACTCACCTTCTCCACACACACTCACCTTCTCCACACATTCACCTTCTCTATACACACACACCTTCTCAACACACACTCACCTTCTCCACACACACTCACCTTCCCCACACACTCACCTTCTCTACACACACTCACCTTCTCCACACACACTCACATTCTCTACGCACACTCACCATCTCTACACACACTCACCTTCTCCACACACTCACCTTCTCTACACACACTCACCTTCACGACTCACACTCACCTTCTCGACACACACCCATCTTCTCTACACACTCACCTTCTCCACACACACTCACCTTCTCTACACACACTCACCTTCTCCACACACACTCACCTTCTCCACACACACTCAACTTCTCTACACACACTCACCTTCTCTACACCACTCACCTTCTCTACACACACTCACTTTCTTCACACACACTCACTTTGTCTACACACACTCACATTCTCTTCACACACTCATCTTCTCTACACACTCACCTTCTCCACACGCGCTCACTTTCTCTACACACACTCACCTTCTCTTCACACACTCACCTTCTCTACACACTCACCTTCTCCACACACACTCACCTTCTCTACACACTCACCTTCTCTTCACACACTCACCTTCTCTACACACATTCACCTTCTCTTCACACACTCACCTTCTCTTCACACACTCACATTCTCTACACACACTCAGCTTCTCTACTCACACTCACCTTCTCCACACACACTCACCTTCTTTTCACATTTGACCTTCTCTACACACTCACCTTCTCTACACACACTCACCTTCTGCCTCTCCACACACACTCACCTTCTCTACACAAATTCACCTTCTCCACACACACTCACCTTCTCCACACAGACTCACCTTGTCTTCACATACTCACCTTCTCTACACATTCACCTTCTCCACACACACTCACCTTCTCGACACACACCCATCATCTCGACACAGACTCACCTTCTCCACACACACTCACCTTCTCCACACACGCTCACCTTCTCTACACACACTCACCTTCTCTACACACGCTCACCTGCTCCACACACACTCACCTTCTCTGCACACACTCAGCTTCTCTACACACACTCACCTTCTCCACACACACTCACCTTCTTATCACATTTGACCTTCTCTACACACTCACCTTCTCTACACACACTCACCTTCTGCCTCTCCACACACACTCACCTTCTCTACACACATTCACCTTCTCCACACACACTCACCTTCTCCACACACACTCACCTTGTCTTCACACACTCACCTTTTCTACACACTCACCTTCTCCACACACACTCACCTTCTCGACACACACCCATCATCTCCACACACACTCACCTTCTCCACACACACTCACCTTCTCCACACACACTCACCTTGTCTTCACACACTCACCTTCTCTACACACTCACCTTCTCCACACACACTCACCTTCTCCACACACGCTCACCTTCTCTACACACACTCACCTTCTCTGCACACGCTCACCTGCTCCACACACACTCACCTTCTCTACACACACTCACCTTCACGACTCACACTCACCTTCTCGACACACACCCATCTTCTCCACACACACTCACCTTCTCCACACACACTCACCTTCTCTACACACACTCACCTTCTCCACACACACTCACCTTCTCCACACACACTCAACTTCTCTACACACACTCACCTTCTCTACACCACTCACCTTCTCCACACACACTCACCTTCTCCACACACACTCACCTTCTCCACACACACTCAACTTCTCTACACACACTCACCTTCTCTACACCACTCACCTTCTCCACACACACTCACCTTCTCCACACACACTCACCTTCTCCACACACACACACACCTTCTCTACACACTCACCTTCTCCACACGCGCTCACTTTCTCTACACACACTCACCTTCTCTTCACACACTCACCTTCTCTACACACTCACCTTCTCTTCACACACTCACCTTCTCTACACACTCACCTTCTCTACACACACTCACTTTCTTCACACACACTCACTTTGTCTACACACACTCACATTCTCTTCACACACTCATCTTCTCTACACACTCACCTTCTCCACACGCGCTCACTTTCTCTACACACACTCACCTTCTCTTCACACACTCACCTTCTCTACACACTCACCTTCTCCACACACACTCACCTTCTCTACACACTCACCTTCTCTTCACACACTCACCTTCTCTACACACATTCACCTTCTCTTCACACACTCACCTTCTCTTCACACACTCACCTTCTCTACACACACTCAGCTTCTCTACTCACACTCACCTTCTCCACACACACTCACCTTCTTTTCACATTTGACCTTCTCTACACACTCACCTTCTCTACACACACTCACCTTCTGCCTCTCCACACACACTCACCTTCTCTACACAAATTCACCTTCTCCACACACACTCACCTTCTCCACACAGGCTCACCTTGTCTTCACATACTCACCTTCTCTACACATTCACCTTCTCCACACACACTCACCTTCTCGACACACACCCATCATCTCGACACAGACTCACCTTCTCCACACACACTCACCTTCTCCACACACGCTCACCTTCTCTACACACACTCACCTTCTCTACACACGCTCACCTGCTCCACACACACTCACCTTCTCTGCACACACTCAGCTTCTCTACACACACTCACCTTCTCCACACACACTCACCTTCTTATCACATTTGACCTTCTCTACACACTCACCTTCTCTACACACACTCACCTTCTGCCTCTCCACACACACTCACCTTCTCTACACACATTCACCTTCTCCACACAAACTCACCTTCTCCACACACACTCACCTTGTCTTCACACACTCACCTTTTCTACACACTCACCTTCTCCACACACACTCACCTTCTCGACACACACCCATCATCTCCACACACACTCACCTTCTCCACACACACTCACCTTCTCCACACACACTCACCTTGTCTTCACACACTCACCTTCTCTACACACTCACCTTCTCCACACACACTCACCTTCTCCACACACGCTCACCTTCTCTACACACACTCACCTTCTCTGCACACGCTCACCTGCTCCACACACACTCACCTTCTCTACACACACTCACCTTCTCTACACACTCTCACCTTCTCTACACACACTCACCTTCTCTTCACACACTCACCTTCTCTACACACACTCACTTTCTCCACACACACTCACCTTCTCTTCACACACTCATCTTCTCTACACACTCACCTTCTCCACACGCACTCACTTTCTCTACACACACTCACCTTCTCTTCACATACTCATCTTCTCTACACACTCACCTTCTCCACACACACTCACCTTCTCCACACACACTCACCTTCTCTTCACACACTCACCTTCTCTATACACTCACCTTCTCTTCACACACTCACCTTCTCGACACACACTCACCTTCTCCACACACACTCACCTTCTCCACACACACTCACCTTCTCCACACACACTCACCTTCTCTACACACTCACCTTCTCCACACACACTCACCTTCTCCACACACACTCACCTTCTCCACACATTCACCTTCTCTATACACACACACCTTCTCAACACACACTCACCTTCTCCACACACACTCACCTTCCCCACACACTCACCTTCTCTACACACACTCACCTTCTCCACACACACTCACATTCTCTACGCACACTCACCTTCTCTACACACACTCACCTTCTCCACACACTCACCTTCTCTACACACACTCACCTTCACGACTCACACTCACCTTCTCGACACACACCCATCTTCTCCACACACACTCACCTTCTCCACACACACTCACCTTCTCCACACACACTCAACTTCTCTACACACACTCACCTTCTCTACACCACTCACCTTCTCCACACACACTCACCTTCTCCACACACACTCACCTTCTCCACACACACACACACCTTCTCTACACACTCACCTTCTCCACACGCGCTCACTTTCTCTACACACACTCACCTTCTCTTCACACACTCACCTTCTCTACACACTCACCTTCTCTTCACACACTCACCTTCTCTACACACTCACCTTCTCTACACACACTCACTTTCTTCACACACACTCACTTTGTCTACACACACTCACATTCTCTTCACACACTCATCTTCTCTACACACTCACCTTCTCCACACGCGCTCACTTTCTCTACACACACTCACCTTCTCTTCACACACTCACCTTCTCTACACACTCACCTTCTCCACACACACTCACCTTCTCTACACACTCACCTTCTCTTCACACACTCACCTTCTCTACACACATTCACCTTCTCTTCACACACTCACCTTCTCTTCACACACTCACCTTCTCTACACACACTCAGCTTCTCTACTCACACTCACCTTCTCCACACACACTCACCTTCTTTTCACATTTGACCTTCTCTACACACTCACCTTCTCTACACACACTCACCTTCTGCCTCTCCACACACACTCACCTTCTCTACACAAATTCACCTTCTCCACACACACTCACCTTCTCCACACAGACTCACCTTGTCTTCACATACTCACCTTCTCTACACATTCACCTTCTCCACACACACTCACCTTCTCGACACACACCCATCATCTCGACACAGACTCACCTTCTCCACACACACTCACCTTCTCCACACACGCTCACCTTCTCTACACACACTCACCTTCTCTACACACGCTCACCTGCTCCACACACACTCACCTTCTCTGCACACACTCAGCTTCTCTACACACACTCACCTTCTCCACACACACTCACTTTGTCTACACACACTCACCTTCTCTTCACACACTCATCTTCTCTACACACTCACCTTCTCCACACGCACTCACTTTCTCTACACACACTCACCTTCTCTTCACACACTCATCTTCTCTACACACTCACCTTCTCCACACACACTCACCTTCTCCACAAACACTCACCTTCTCTTCACACACTCACCTTCTCTACACACTCACCTTCTCTTCACACACTCACCTTCTCTACACACACTCACTGTTGTAGAGAGTAGAAAGATATATATAGACTTAGGCATTAGGCACCTGCTGGATATTTAAAACTCACATAAGCTTAAATGGACACACACATAAAATGGCTGCCCAGGCATGATGGGAAACCAGGTAGTCAAGCTGTGAACTGTTGAACGTTCACTGACCGAGCAATAACCCTGTGAGGCCCACTGTAGGAATGCCTGGGAAGACAGAGATAAGAAGGAAACCATCTCCTGTGAACAAGGCCATGAAACCAATTATTTCAGGAAGAAAGATAAGAGGGAAACCATTTGCTGTAAACAAGGCTATATACCAATTATTTCTCCCAGATAACCGAACATATGGTTCCCTGGATAGTAGGAGAATTCTATTGGGTTAAAGAACCTATATGTAATCTATAATCATTGTGATTGGCTTGTGTCCAGCCGTGATGGGCTGTGTAACTGTAGTAAACTGTTTTGTAACTGTTGTGAAACATATAAAGGTACATGTAACTCTTTGTTCTGTGAAGAGAAACCTGGATACGGTCCTGAGTTTTTCCTTCCCGCTGAGCGTAATAAAAGCTGCTTCAGCATTGGAACCGACCCTGAGTGTTGAGTGATTCTTCTAAGAAAACACTAACGCTAACAATGGCGTAGTCGGCAGGATTTCCCAGAGTCGCTGGACGCCCTTGGAAAAAACCCGGGTGAGTATAAAAAACAATTTTTAAGTATAAAGGGTGTGGAAGGTGGAAGCTGGTTGATCGACATGAGGAGACGGTCTAATATCTCAAACGCCTAGCCTGAGCCTGAATTAAGAGGACTTTTGTCCCACGTGACGGCCAGGAACCAAGTAGGCGTAGGGAACACACTTAGACCGTGGGATCGTGATACCGAGAGACATCTTCCGGACCCAGTCGTGTAATTTGAAATACCCCGGGATAGAACCAAGCGGTGTACAGCGGCTAACGGAATCCAAACCTGTGAACAGGGTCGGACCAATGGGCTGAGCGGTGGTAGGTAGTCGTTAAGGATACGTAGAGCACTGCGGGAATTGCTTAAACGCGTTTTTAAGAATTGTATAAGTTTGTGTAACAGCAGAACTTGTGACCTGACAGTAGCCAAGAGACAGTTTACTACAAGTCGCGCTAGAAAGAAAGCGGACCTCTGAGAGTAGATTCCTAATGGTACTAGTCCTACCCAGGAATGGCCATGAAAACAAGTAAACTCGAGTGGGGACCAGAAGGGTCGCTTACCCGCCACCTGGCGGAAAAAACAAAAGAAGCTAATTGAAAAAATGATTAAAGCAGGGTGGAATCCTCAGGAATTAGTTATGCGAGGAATTATTTAGATAAAACTACGAATTCCCTGAAAGGTCATGGATCCAAAAATAGAGCCGGCCAAAACAAGAAGAGAGACTGTTGTAAATCGTTGAGTGAGAAGTGTCTGTGTGATTTTTGACTGCAGAATGAATTTTTTTATGTTTTCATGTTCCGAAAGCCTGGTTGGAAGAGGAATGCAAGTGTCTGTTTATTTTAGAAACAGAGTGAAAGTCTTTTTTTTAACCCTTTGTAATGTTGTCCTGTATGTGGGAAGTTTTAAGACATTTAAGTTAGAAACGCAGGTGTGGATTTATTCGGATGATAAGTTACGGAGCTAGGAAAATAAACAAATAAAGAATAGGTTTGTTAAGCAAAATATTTATTTGACATGCTCACTTACTTGCCGAAAGAAAACATGCAATGATTGATTGGGTTGAAAGACATAAATTTGGTCTCGGAATGAGATAAAGAATGCTTTAAAAAAAAGAGAGCTTCTAAAAAAAAAAGTTTTAAATAAAGATTGAAATTACAAAGTTTGAATTGGGATTTTGAGATATTCAGAGAAGGCACAGGAAATACTGAGGTGGATTTAAAAAAAAAGAAAAAGATTAAATTAAATCTGATCAGGTCAAACTCCTGGGCAAGTGGCGAGCTATCTGCGAAGGTCTAAAAGGAACTTTTGGAAAATGTTAAAAAACAGCAAGCTTTAGTAACGACTTTGAAACTGGAGCATTTTGAGATAACGAAAGGCAGCACTCAAACTCTCAAAGCTGGTCTCCATTCCAGTTATGGAGAAAAAGAAAAAGATAAAGACGCCACTTTGAAAGTAAACAAATGATTTTAAATTAACAACTTTATGGAGTTACGAACCCTCCGTGTAAAATACAAAACCTAATTTGAAGAAAAAAAAAGATGTAACGGACTAAATGGAAAAAGACATAACTTACTAAATACTAGTTGATGTTTGCTGTGAAAAAGATATTGGTTTAATTAGAAGAGGAAAAAAAAATTGGAATAAGTAAAAAACACTCTACATGGATTCGAATTTTCAATTATGAAAAAGTTTCAATGCAGTTTGAAAAGATTTCCAAAATGGACAGTGTTTATCAAAAATGTCCCGAACAGTCTAAACAAGCAGGAGGGTTTTGAAGATAACGAGAAAGAGAGAAATAAAAAAAACAGAATTGAATTTCAGTAAACAAAATTGCTATTGTATGTGTGGTCTTGTTTTAAAACAATTAAAAAAAAAAATTCTTTGGCAAGTACTTGAATTAGAAGTTAAGAAAACATTGGAGTTTACTCTAATGATTTATGCTGTTTTTAACGGATTCCTAATTTCGAAGCCAGTTTTGAAGGCACAAAGACTTTTTTTTTTTCAGATGATTACGTGAAGTCACGTAATGACATCAGGTCTTCTTACAAACCTGGAAAGGAGTTAACCCTTTCCATTGACAGCTGTTTTATACTGAACATTATTAATTTGGATTTCTTAATAGGGAAAAAAAGACTCACCTAACAGAGGAAACAAAAATAAAAACAGAATTAGCTTATGTAATAATACTTGCCTGATACAATAAAGAAATAGATATTCAATAAAACAAATTGAAGAGTTAAAAGCTAAGATAAACAAGCTGGAAGAGATAACAGGACTAGACGGATAGTGCAGTGCGCAGCCATAGCACCATCACCTCTGGCAATAGAGCCAATGTACCCCACGGTGGGTAGGTGTAGTCCACAAACCCAACCTAATGGTAAAGCAGACAGCGATGTTTGGAGGAATAGCTTTGGCCTTGGTCATAGGAGTTTGGGTAATATTTAAGTGGGTAAAGACACGGGCGCACGCCCTACAGATTCAGCTCGAAATGGTTCGATTATAACCTTGTGCTTCTGATTTTGCAGGGTGACAGGGACACTCGTAGAGCAAAAAAAACTTAACCCTTGGTGACGACCAGGCCGTCTGTTTAAAATTACAGATAATACTTACCGGAATGGGAATACGAACGGCGCTACTCGTAATATGGATAGCCCTGCGACATGCACGTACCCTGGGCAACACCGACGGACAGCAGAGCACGCTGGAAATAAACAACTATATGAACTATGGAGTCTTGTTTAATTTAACGGACGGAATGTGCATTCCAGCAGCCAAGGACTGGAGCAAGGACAGGACTTATTTTAATGCATGGTTACAAGTGAATCCTAATAAGAATCCTAATAAGAATAAGAGTATGTGTACAGTGCTCCACGGGTATAAGGAGCAGATGCATTAAACGGAGGGATGTCAAAGGGCCTGATGAATGTACTTTCGGCATAATTTGTGCGCCTCCGGGACAATCCCAGCAATCAGTCATCCGCAAGAAGGGAATGGGGCTGTGTGGGTATTACGAGGAGGCGGGGGCGGCTGCAATATCATTGTATGTATGTTTCTCACCCCCTCCAACACCGCGCCCCATAAGAATCACTACATTGCCCGAGGAACTGCCTTGCCCCATAACTACGAAGGGACCAGAGAATGGGATTGTAATGTACAGCGAGGGGGAACTGTTGTATGATAATGTTAGACATGAAATTGTACCTGTTCTGATCAATATTTCAGGCATCCAGATGCCGGAATACTGTACAGAACAGTCAAGGAAGATGTACAATGTATTAAGTAAAGTTGTAATGCAGCAGGCTGCCGATGCAATGGGTGCCAGTAGGTTCCGGGGACAGGGGTTAGCCCCCAGGATGAAGAGGGAAATAGTTAATGATGTTGCTACCGTTTTCAATACAGAGACCTCCGTAGTGAACTCGATAGATATACAAGAATTAAATGAGAGGGTGGGACAGCTTAGAGGGGTGATGAAGGGGTTATTGGAGAGGGTGGAGCAAAATCAGGAAGACCAAGCCAACCTAGGAAAGGAGGGTGCCAAAATCCAGCTGGATGGCATCTCAGTCCTGGAAGCTCACGCCAGAACCATCAATCACCTCATTGATAGAGAACAGGAAGATTTAGCTCAGTTGGCTAACCAAAGGGGGACACTGGATAATTGTACTTTGAAGGGACTGACCAGAGTATACCCAGCAATTCCAGATTGCCAGATGGGTAGGACTACCGGGATAGGGACAGTCCTGATGATCCCTATAGTCACGCCGGACTCAGGGCCGTTCCCCCTATACCAACGAGAGAATATCGGAGTAATACGGGAAAATGTCTCCATACGCTACTACCTAACCACCACCTCTGCCGTTCGTCGAAACAACATACTTACTGGGATTTCCCTAGCAGATTGCAAGCAAAGGGGGGGAAATCACAGTATGCCCTCACCCGGTGGGCCGAGGTGAACTAGATGAGTGCGGGTTTAACCGAACCAACGGGTGTGTACTAGAAATAGTGCCCGCACACATGCACTTCGCGAGGGCAGGCTACGGAGGGAGGGGAAGATACTGCGTCTCTACCACAGAGCGTTCATACCGGTATAATGACCTGCAGTGCCCTATACCGCAGCCAAACTTTTGCTTTACACCACTACGACCTGTCGCGATCGGGCAAGCGCATATCACCCAGGTTAGGCGCCGGAAGTCCGAAGTAATCGAGGTAACCGATCAGCTCCATGATCATTTACAGGATTATGACGAGCCAGAGCAGGTCCCTATCCCACATCTAACCGAGGTATTACGGGAGTTAAGGCTCAGAGTGGGGCAATCCGTAAAAATCTATCACCAGCTACAAACTAAAATCAAAGAACTGGAAGAAGATACCGAGGTAGACTTACAAAGTCAGAGTTGGTGGAGAAAGGTCTGGGACTGGGGAATAAATGTGAACATCCACCCATGGATCCGAATTATTTCACACACACTGGTCGGTATACAATTAATCTTAGCAATAACATGGGGCGTGATGGCCTGCCAGGTATGCAGCGCCACAAATGGCGGAAACGGACTAATCACCGTTCCCTGGATATTAAACAAGCCTGTTTGATAAGGGGACGGGAGGAGCTAGCCTTTGTTAATTTGATTTAAGCAACCGGAACTCCTGAAACCGCGTGACTGGCCAGCACGTTGAGGCAAGGAATACCGGGCCGTGCACAAATATCGGATAAAGGCAGTATTTCGGTTAAAAGGGGACTAGGACTAGTCCCTTTACCGAAAGGGGGAATTGTTGTAGAGAGTAGAAAGATATATATAGACTTAGGCATTAGGCACCTGCTGGATATTTAAAACTCACATAAGCTTAAATGGACACACACATAAAATGGCTGCCCAGGCATGATGGGAAACCAGGTAGTCAAGCTGTGAACTGTTGAACGTTCACTGACCGAGCAATAACCCTGTGAGGCCCACTGTAGGAATGCCTGGGAAGACAGAGATAAGAAGGAAACCATCTCCTGTGAACAAGGCCATGAAACCAATTATTTCAGGAAGAAAGATAAGAGGGAAACCATTTGCTGTAAACAAGGCTATATACCAATTATTTCTCCCAGATAACCGAACATATGGTTCCCTGGATAGTAGGAGAATTCTATTGGGTTAAAGAACCTATATGTAATCTATAATCATTGTGATTGGCTTGTGTCCAGCCGTGATGGGCTGTGTAACTGTAGGAAACCGTTTTGTAACTGTTGTGAAACATATAAAGGTACATGTAACTCTTTGTTCTGTGAAGAGAAACCTGGATACGGTCCTGAGTTTTTCCTTCCCGCTGAGCGTAATAAAAGCTGCTTCAGCATTGGAACCGACCCTGAGTGTTGAGTGATTCTTCTAAGAAAACACTAACGCTAACACTCACCTTCTCTAGACACACTCACCTTCTCTACACACACTCACCTTCTCAACACACACTCACCTTCTCCACACACACTCACATTCTCCACACACGCTCACCTTCTCCACACACTCACCTTCTCTTCACTCACTCACCTTCTCTTCACACTCACCTTCTCCACACACACTCACCTTCTCTACACACACTCACCTTCTCTTCACTCACTCACCTTCTCTACACACTCACCTTCTCTTCACACACTCACCTTCTCTACACACACTCACCTTCTCTGCACACACACACCTTCTCCACACACACTCACCTTCTCCACACACACTCACCTTCTCTTCACTCACTCACCTTCTCTTCACACTCACCTTCTCTTCACACACTCACCTTCTCTACACACACTCACTTTCTCCACACACACTCACTTTGTCTACACACACTCACATTCTCTTCACACACTCATCTTCTCTACACACTCACCTTCTCCACACGCACTCACTTGCTCTACACACACTCACCTTCTCCACACACACTCACCTTCTCTTCACACACTCACCTTCTCTTCACACACTCACCTTCTCTTCACACTCACCTTCTCTTCACACACTCACCTTCTCTACACACACTCACTTTCTCCACACACACTCACTTTGTCTACACACACTCACCTTCTCTACACACACACACCTTCTCCACACACACTCACCTTCTCTACACACACTCACCTTCTCTGCACACACACACCTTCTCCACACACACACACCTTCTCCACACACACTCACCTTCTCTTCACTCACTCACCTTCTCTTCACACTCACCTTCTCTTCACACACTCACCTTCTCTACACACACTCACTTTCTCCACACACACTCACTTTGTCTACACACACTCACATTCTCTTCACACACTCATCTTCTCTACACACTCACCTTCTCCACACGCACTCACTTGGTCTACACACACTCACCTTCTCTTCACACACTCATCTTCTCTACACACTCACCTTCTCCACAGGCACTCACCTTCTCCACACACACTCACCTTCTCTTCACACACTCACCTTCTCTACACACTCACCTTCTCTTCACACACTCACCTTCTCTACACACACTCACCTTCTCCACACACACTCACCTTCTCTACACACTCACCTTCTCTTCACACACTCACCTTCTCTACACACACTCACCTTCTCCGCACAGATTCACCTTCTCTTCACACACTCACCTTCTCTACACACACTCAGCTTCTCTACACACACTCACCTTCTCTACACACTGACCTTCTCCACACACACTCACATTCTCCACACACACTCACCTTCTCTTCACACACTCACCTTCTCTTCACACACTCACCTTCTCTACACACACTCACCTTCTCTACACACACTCACCTTCTCTTCACACTCACCTTCTCTTCACACACTCACCTTCTCTACACACACTCACCTTCTCCACACACACTCACCTTCTCCACACACACTCACCTTCTCTACACACACTCTCCTTCTCCACACAAACTCACCTTCTCTACACACACACACCTTCTCTACCCGCACTCACCTTCTCTACACACACTCACCTTCTCTTCACACTCACCTTCTCCACACACACTCAACTTCTCCACACACACTCACCTTCTCCACACACACTGACCTTCTCCACACACACCCATCTTCTCTACACACACTCACCTTCTCCACACACACACATATTCTCCACACACACTCACCTTCTCTACACACACCCATCTTCTCTACACACACTCACCTTCTGCACACACACTCATCTTCTCTACACACACCCATCTTCTCTGCACACACTCACCTTCTCTACACACTCACCTTCTCTACACACACTCACCTTCTCTACACACTCACCTTCTCTTCACACACTCACCTTCTCGACACACACTCACTTTCTCCGCACACACTCACCTTCTCTTCACACACTCACCTTCTCTACATACACTCACCTTCTCTTCACACACTCACCTTCTCTACACACACTCACCTTCTCCACACACTATCACCTTCTTTTCACACACTCACCTTCTCTCCACACTCACCTTCTCTACACACACTCACCTTCTCCACACACACACACACCTTCTCCACACACACTCACCTTCTCCACACACACTCACCTTCTCTACACACTCACCTTCTCTTCACACACTCACCTTCTCTACACACACTCACCTTCTCCACACACACTCACCTTCTCTACACACTCACCTTCTCTTCACACACTCACCTTCTCTACACACACTCACCTTCTCCGCACAGATTCACCTTCTCTTCACACACTCACCTTCTCTACACACACTCAGCTTCTCTACACACACTCACCTTCTCTACACACTCACCTTCTCCACACACACTCACCTTCTCCACACACACTCACCTTCTCTTCACACACTCACCTTCTCTTCACACACTCACCTTCTCTTCACACACTCACCTTATCTACACACACTCACCTTCTCTACACACACTCACCTTCTCTTCACACTCACCTTCTCTTCACACACTCACCTTCTCCACACACACTCACCTTCTCCACACACACTCACCTTCTCTACACACACTCTCCTTCTCCACACAAACTCACCTTCTCTACACACACACACCTTCTCTACCCGCACTCACCTTCTCTACACACACTCACCTTCTCTTCACACTCACCTTCTCCACACACACTCAACTTCTCCACACACACTCACCTTCTCCACACACACTGACCTTCTCCACACACACCCATCTTCTCTACACACACTCACCTTCTCCACACACACACATATTCTCCACACACACTCACCTTCTCTACACACACTCATCTTCTCTACACACACTCACCTTCTGCACACACACTCATCTTCTCTACACACACCCATCTTCTCTGCACACACTCACCTTCTCTACACACTCACCTTCTCTACACACACTCACCTTCTCTACACACTCACCTTCTCTTCACACACTCACCTTCTCGACACACACTCACTTTCACCGCACACACTCACCTTCTCTTCACACACTCACCTTCTCTACATACACTCACCTTCTCTTCACACACTCACCTTCTCTACACACACTCACCTTCTCCACACACTATCACCTTCTTTTCACACACTCACCTTCTCTCCACACTCACCTTCTCTACACACACTCACCTTCTCCACACACACACACACCTTCTCCACACACACTCACCTTCTCCACACACACTCACCTTCTCTACACACTCACCCTCTCTTCACACACTCACCTTCTGTACACAATCACCTTCTCAACACACACTCACCTTCTCTACACACACTCACCTTCTCTACACACAATCACCTTCTCTACACGCTCACCTTCTCCGCACAGACTCACCTTCTCTTCACACACTCACCTTCTCTACACACACTCAGCTTCTCTGCACACACTCACCTTCTCCACACACACTCACCTTCTTTTCACATTTGACCTTCTCTACACACTCGCCTTCTCTACACACACTCACCTTCTCTACACACTGACCTTCTCCACACACACACACCTTCTCCACACACACTCACCTTCTCTTCACACACTCACCTTCTCTACACACTCACCTTCTCTTCACACACTCACCTTCTCTTCACACACTCACCTTCTCTACACACACTCACCTTCTCCACACACACTCACCTTCTCTACACACTCACCTTCTCTTCACACACTCACCTTCTCTACACACACTCACTTTCTCCGCACACACTCACCTTCTCTTCACACACTCACCTTCTCTACACACACTCACCTTCTCTTCACACACTCACCTTCTCTACACACACTCACCTTCTCCACACACTATCACCTTCTTTTCACACACTCACCTTCTCTACACACTCACCTTCTCTACACACACTCACCTTCTCCAAACAAACCCACCTTCTCTACACACACTCACCTTCTACACACACACTCACCATCTCTACACACACTCACCTTCTGCCTCTCCACACACACTCACCTTCTCTACACACATTCACCTACTCCACACACACTCACCTTCTCCACACACACTCACCTTGTCTACACACACTCACCTTCTCTACACACTCACTTTCTCTACACACACTCACCTTCTCCACACACACTCACCTTGTCTACACACACTCACCTTCTCTACACACACTCACCTTCTTCACACACACTCACCTTGTCTACACACACCTACCTTCTCTACACACACTCACCTTCTCCACACACACTCACCTTCTCTACACACTCACCTTCTCTTCACACACTCACCTTTTCTACACACACTCACTTTCTCCGCACACACTCACCTTCTCTTCACACACTCACCTTCTTTACACACATTCACCTTATCCACACACACTCACCTTCTCTGCACACACTCACCTTCTCTACACACACTCACCTTCTCCACACACACTCACCTTCTTTTCACACACTCACCTTCTCTACACACTCACCTTCTCGACACACACTCACCTTCTCCACACACACTCACCTTCTCCACACACACTCATCTTCTCTACACACACTCACTTTCTGCCTCTCCACACACACTCACCTTCTCTACACACTCACCTTCTCCACACACACTCATCTTCTCTACACACACTCACCTTCTCTTCACTCATGCACCTTCTATACACACTCACCTTCTCTTCACACACTCACCTTCTCTACACACACTCACCTTCTCTACACACACACACCTTCTCCACACACACTCACCTTCTCTACACACACTCACCTTATCTTCATTCACTCACATTCTCTTCACACTCACCTTCTCTTCACGCACTCACCTTCTCTACACACACTCACTTTCTCCACACACACTCTCTTTGTCTACACACACTCACATTCTCTTCACACGCTCAACTTCTCTACACACTCACCTTCTCGACACACACTCACTTTCTCCGCACACACTCACCTTCTCTTCACACAATCACCTTCTCTACACACACTCACCTTCTCTTCACACACTCACCTTCTCTCCACACACTCACCTTCTCTCCACACACTCACCTTCTCTCCACACACTCACCTTCTCCACACACACTCACCTTCTCCACACACTCACCTTCTCTTCACACACTCACCTTCTCTACACACACTCACCTTCTCCGCACAGACTCACCTTCTCTTCACACACTCACCTTCTCTACACACACTCACTTTCTCCGCACAGACTCACCTTCTCTTCACACACTCACCTTCTCTGCACACACTCAGCTTCTCTACACACACTCACCTTCTCCACACACACTCACCTTCTTTTCACATTTGACCTTCTCTACACACTCACCTTCTCTACACACACTCACCTTCTCTACACACTGACCTTCTCCACACACACTCACCTTCTCCACACACACTCAGCTTCTCTACACACACTCACCTTCTCCACACACACTCACCTTCTTTTCACATTTGACCTTCTCTACACACTCACCTTCTCAACACACACTCACCTTCTCTTCACACACTCACCTTCTCTACACACACTCAGCTTCTCTACACAGACTCACCTTCTCCACACACACTCACCTTCTTTTCACATTTGACCTTCTCTACACACTCACCTTCTCTACACACACTCACCTTCTCTACACACTGACCTTCTCCACACACACACCTTCTCCACACACACTCACCTTCTCTTCACACACTCACCTTCTCTACACACTCACCTTCTCTTCACACACTCACCTTCTCTACACACACTCACCTTCTCCACACACACTCACCTTCTCTACACACTCACCTTCTCTTCACACACTCACCTTCTCTACACACACTCACTTTCTCCGCACACACTCACCTTCTCTTCACACACTCACCTTCTCTACACACACTCATCTTATCCACACACACTCACCTTCTCCACACACACTCACCTTCTTTTCACATTTGACCTTCTCTACACACTCACCTTCTCTACACACACTCACCTTCTCTACACACTGACCTTCTCCACACACACACCTTCTCCACACACACTCACCTTCTCTTCACACACTCACCTTCTCTACACACTCACCTTCTCTTCACACACTCACCTTCTCTACACACACTCACCTTCTCCACACACACTCACCTTCTCTACACACTCACCTTCTCTTCACACGCTCACCTTCTCCGCACAGACTCACCTTCTCTTCACACACTCACCTTCTCTACACACACTCAGCTTCTCTACACACACTCACCTTCTCCACACAGACTCACCTTCTCTTCACACACTCACCTTCTCTGCACACACTCAGCTTCTCTACACACTGACCTTCTCCACACACACACCTTCTCTCCACACACTCACCTTCTCTCCACACACTCACCTTCTCTCCACACACTCACCTTCTCCACACACACTCACCTTCTCCACACACTCACCTTCTCTTCACACACTCACCTTCTCTACACACACTCACCTTCTCCGCACAGACTCACCTTCTCTTCACACACTCACCTTCTCTACACACACTCACTTTCTCCGCACAGACTCACCTTCTCTTCACACACTCACCTTCTCTGCACACACTCAGCTTCTCTACACACACTCACCTTCTCCACACACACTCACCTTCTCTTCACACTCACCTTCTCTTCACACACTCACCTTCTCTACACACACTCACCTTCTCCACACACACTCACCTTCTCCACACACACTCACCTTCTCTACACACACTCTCCTTCTCCACACAAACTCACCTTCTCTACACACACACACCTTCTCTACCCGCACTCACCTTCTCTACACACACTCACCTTCTCTTCACACTCACCTTCTCCACACACACTCAACTTCTCCACACACACTCACCTTCTCCACACACACTGACCTTCTCCACACACACCCATCTTCTCTACACACACTCACCTTCTCCACACACACACATATTCTCCACACACACTCACCTTCTCTACACACACCCATCTTCTCTACACACACTCACCTTCTGCACACACACTCATCTTCTCTACACACACCCATCTTCTCTGCACACACTCACCTTCTCTACACACTCACCTTCTCTACACACACTCACCTTCTCTACACACTCACCTTCTCTTCACACACTCACCTTCTCGACACACACTCACTTTCTCCGCACACACTCACCTTCTCTTCACACACTCACCTTCTCTACATACACTCACCTTCTCTTCACACACTCACCTTCTCTACACACACTCACCTTCTCCACACACTATCACCTTCTTTTCACACACTCACCTTCTCTCCACACTCACCTTCTCTACACACACTCACCTTCTCCACACACACACACACCTTCTCCACACACACTCACCTTCTCCACACACACTCACCTTCTCTACACACTCACCTTCTCTTCACACACTCACCTTCTCTACACACACTCACCTTCTCCACACACACTCACCTTCTCTACACACTCACCTTCTCTTCACACACTCACCTTCTCTACACACACTCACCTTCTCCGCACAGATTCACCTTCTCTTCACACACTCACCTTCTCTACACACACTCAGCTTCTCTACACACACTCACCTTCTCTACACACTCACCTTCTCCACACACACTCACCTTCTCCACACACACTCACCTTCTCTTCACACACTCACCTTCTCTTCACACACTCACCTTCTCTTCACACACTCACCTTATCTACACACACTCATCTTCTCTACACACACTCACCTTCTCTTCACACTCACCTTCTCTTCACACACTCACCTTCTCCACACACACTCACCTTCTCCACACACACTCACCTTCTCTACACACACTCTCCTTCTCCACACAAACTCACCTTCTCTACACACACACACCTTCTCTACCCGCACTCACCTTCTCTACACACACTCACCTTCTCTTCACACTCACCTTCTCCACACACACTCAACTTCTCCACACACACTCACCTTCTCCACACACACTGACCTTCTCCACACACACCCATCTTCTCTACACACACTCACCTTCTCCACACACACACATATTCTCCACACACACTCACCTTCTCTACACACACTCATCTTCTCTACACACACTCACCTTCTGCACACACACTCATCTTCTCTACACACACCCATCTTCTCTGCACACACTCACCTTCTCTACACACTCACCTTCTCTACACACACTCACCTTCTCTACACACTCACCTTCTCTTCACACACTCACCTTCTCGACACACACTCACTTTCACCGCACACACTCACCTTCTCTTCACACACTCACCTTCTCTACATACACTCACCTTCTCTTCACACACTCACCTTCTCTACACACACTCACCTTCTCCACACACTATCACCTTCTTTTCACACACTCACCTTCTCTCCACACTCACCTTCTCTACACACACTCACCTTCTCCACACACACACACACCTTCTCCACACACACTCACCTTCTCCACACACACTCACCTTCTCTACACACTCACCCTCTCTTCACACACTCACCTTCTGTACACAATCACCTTCTCAACACACACTCACCTTCTCTACACACACTCACCTTCTCTACACACAATCACCTTCTCTACACGCTCACCTTCTCCGCACAGACTCACCTTCTCTTCACACACTCACCTTCTCTACACACACTCAGCTTCTCTGCACACACTCACCTTCTCCACACACACTCACCTTCTTTTCACATTTGACCTTCTCTACACACTCGCCTTCTCTACACACACTCACCTTCTCTACACACTGACCTTCTCCACACACACACACCTTCTCCACACACACTCACCTTCTCTTCACACACTCACCTTCTCTACACACTCACCTTCTCTTCACACACTCACCTTCTCTTCACACACTCACCTTCTCTACACACACTCACCTTCTCCACACACACTCACCTTCTCTACACACTCACCTTCTCTTCACACACTCACCTTCTCTACACACACTCACTTTCTCCGCACACACTCACCTTCTCTTCACACACTCACCTTCTCTACACACACTCACCTTCTCTTCACACACTCACCTTCTCTACACACACTCACCTTCTCCACACACTATCACCTTCTTTTCACACACTCACCTTCTCTACACACTCACCTTCTCTACACACACTCACCTTCTCCAAACAAACCCACCTTCTCTACACACACTCACCTTCTACACACACACTCACCATCTCTACACACACTCACCTTCTGCCTCTCCACACACACTCACCTTCTCTACACACATTCACCTACTCCACACACACTCACCTTCTCCACACACACTCACCTTGTCTACACACACTCACCTTCTCTACACACTCACTTTCTCTACACACACTCACCTTCTCCACACACACTCACCTTGTCTACACACACTCACCTTCTCTACACACACTCACCTTCTTCACACACACTCACCTTGTCTACACACACCTACCTTCTCTACACACACTCACCTTCTCCACACACACTCACCTTCTCTACACACTCACCTTCTCTTCACACACTCACCTTTTCTACACACACTCACTTTCTCCGCACACACTCACCTTCTCTTCACACACTCACCTTCTTTACACACATTCACCTTATCCACACACACTCACCTTCTCTGCACACACTCACCTTCTCTACACACACTCACCTTCTCCACACACACTCACCTTCTTTTCACACACTCACCTTCTCTACACACTCACCTTCTCGACACACACTCACCTTCTCCACACACACTCACCTTCTCCACACACACTCATCTTCTCTACACACACTCACTTTCTGCCTCTCCACACACACTCACCTTCTCTACACACTCACCTTCTCCACACACACTCATCTTCTCTACACACACTCACCTTCTCTTCACTCATGCACCTTCTATACACACTCACCTTCTCTTCACACACTCACCTTCTCTACACACACTCACCTTCTCTACACACACACACCTTCTCCACACACACTCACCTTCTCTACACACACTCACCTTATCTTCATTCACTCACATTCTCTTCACACTCACCTTCTCTTCACGCACTCACCTTCTCTACACACACTCACTTTCTCCACACACACTCTCTTTGTCTACACACACTCACATTCTCTTCACACGCTCAACTTCTCTACACACTCACCTTCTCGACACACACTCACTTTCTCCGCACACACTCACCTTCTCTTCACACAATCACCTTCTCTACACACACTCACCTTCTCTTCACACACTCACCTTCTCTCCACACACTCACCTTCTCTCCACACACTCACCTTCTCTCCACACACTCACCTTCTCCACACACACTCACCTTCTCCACACACTCACCTTCTCTTCACACACTCACCTTCTCTACACACACTCACCTTCTCCGCACAGACTCACCTTCTCTTCACACACTCACCTTCTCTACACACACTCACTTTCTCCGCACAGACTCACCTTCTCTTCACACACTCACCTTCTCTGCACACACTCAGCTTCTCTACACACACTCACCTTCTCCACACACACTCACCTTCTTTTCACATTTGACCTTCTCTACACACTCACCTTCTCTACACACACTCACCTTCTCTACACACTGACCTTCTCCACACACACTCACCTTCTCCACACACACTCAGCTTCTCTACACACACTCACCTTCTCCACACACACTCACCTTCTTTTCACATTTGACCTTCTCTACACACTCACCTTCTCAACACACACTCACCTTCTCTTCACACACTCACCTTCTCTACACACACTCAGCTTCTCTACACAGACTCACCTTCTCCACACACACTCACCTTCTTTTCACATTTGACCTTCTCTACACACTCACCTTCTCTACACACACTCACCTTCTCTACACACTGACCTTCTCCACACACACACCTTCTCCACACACACTCACCTTCTCTTCACACACTCACCTTCTCTACACACTCACCTTCTCTTCACACACTCACCTTCTCTACACACACTCACCTTCTCCACACACACTCACCTTCTCTACACACTCACCTTCTCTTCACACACTCACCTTCTCTACACACACTCACCTTCTCCGCACAGATTCACCTTCTCTTCACACACTCACCTTCTCTACACACACTCAGCTTCTCTACACACACTCACCTTCTCTACACACTCACCTTCTCCACACACACTCACCTTCTCCACACACACTCACCTTCTCTTCACACACTCACCTTCTCTTCACACACTCACCTTCTCTTCACACACTCACCTTATCTACACACACTCACCTTCTCTACACACACTCACCTTCTCTTCACACTCACCTTCTCTTCACACACTCACCTTCTCCACACACACTCACCTTCTCCACACACACTCACCTTCTCTACACACACTCTCCTTCTCCACACAAACTCACCTTCTCTACACACACACACCTTCTCTACCCGCACTCACCTTCTCTACACACACTCACCTTCTCTTCACACTCACCTTCTCCACACACACTCAACTTCTCCACACACACTCACCTTCTCCACACACACTGACCTTCTCCACACACACCCATCTTCTCTACACACACTCACCTTCTCCACACACACACATATTCTCCACACACACTCACCTTCTCTACACACACTCATCTTCTCTACACACACTCACCTTCTGCACACACACTCATCTTCTCTACACACACCCATCTTCTCTGCACACACTCACCTTCTCTACACACTCACCTTCTCTACACACACTCACCTTCTCTACACACTCACCTTCTCTTCACACACTCACCTTCTCGACACACACTCACTTTCACCGCACACACTCACCTTCTCTTCACACACTCACCTTCTCTACATACACTCACCTTCTCTTCACACACTCACCTTCTCTACACACACTCACCTTCTCCACACACTATCACCTTCTTTTCACACACTCACCTTCTCTCCACACTCACCTTCTCTACACACACTCACCTTCTCCACACACACACACACCTTCTCCACACACACTCACCTTCTCCACACACACTCACCTTCTCTACACACTCACCCTCTCTTCACACACTCACCTTCTGTACACAATCACCTTCTCAACACACACTCACCTTCTCTACACACACTCACCTTCTCTACACACAATCACCTTCTCTACACGCTCACCTTCTCCGCACAGACTCACCTTCTCTTCACACACTCACCTTCTCTACACACACTCAGCTTCTCTGCACACACTCACCTTCTCCACACACACTCACCTTCTTTTCACATTTGACCTTCTCTACACACTCGCCTTCTCTACACACACTCACCTTCTCTACACACTGACCTTCTCCACACACACACACCTTCTCCACACACACTCACCTTCTCTTCACACACTCACCTTCTCTACACACTCACCTTCTCTTCACACACTCACCTTCTCTTCACACACTCACCTTCTCTACACACACTCACCTTCTCCACACACACTCACCTTCTCTACACACTCACCTTCTCTTCACACACTCACCTTCTCTACACACACTCACTTTCTCCGCACACACTCACCTTCTCTTCACACACTCACCTTCTCTACACACACTCACCTTCTCTTCACACACTCACCTTCTCTACACACACTCACCTTCTCCACACACTATCACCTTCTTTTCACACACTCACCTTCTCTACACACTCACCTTCTCTACACACACTCACCTTCTCCAAACAAACCCACCTTCTCTACACACACTCACCTTCTACACACACACTCACCATCTCTACACACACTCACCTTCTGCCTCTCCACACACACTCACCTTCTCTACACACATTCACCTACTCCACACACACTCACCTTCTCCACACACACTCACCTTGTCTACACACACTCACCTTCTCTACACACTCACTTTCTCTACACACACTCACCTTCTCCACACACACTCACCTTGTCTACACACACTCACCTTCTCTACACACACTCACCTTCTTCACACACACTCACCTTGTCTACACACACCTACCTTCTCTACACACACTCACCTTCTCCACACACACTCACCTTCTCTACACACTCACCTTCTCTTCACACACTCACCTTTTCTACACACACTCACTTTCTCCGCACACACTCACCTTCTCTTCACACACTCACCTTCTTTACACACATTCACCTTATCCACACACACTCACCTTCTCTGCACACACTCACCTTCTCTACACACACTCACCTTCTCCACACACACTCACCTTCTTTTCACACACTCACCTTCTCTACACACTCACCTTCTCGACACACACTCACCTTCTCCACACACACTCACCTTCTCCACACACACTCATCTTCTCTACACACACTCACTTTCTGCCTCTCCACACACACTCACCTTCTCTACACACTCACCTTCTCCACACACACTCATCTTCTCTACACACACTCACCTTCTCTTCACTCATGCACCTTCTATACACACTCACCTTCTCTTCACACACTCACCTTCTCTACACACACTCACCTTCTCTACACACACACACCTTCTCCACACACACTCACCTTCTCTACACACACTCACCTTATCTTCATTCACTCACATTCTCTTCACACTCACCTTCTCTTCACGCACTCACCTTCTCTACACACACTCACTTTCTCCACACACACTCTCTTTGTCTACACACACTCACATTCTCTTCACACGCTCAACTTCTCTACACACTCACCTTCTCGACACACACTCACTTTCTCCGCACACACTCACCTTCTCTTCACACAATCACCTTCTCTACACACACTCACCTTCTCTTCACACACTCACCTTCTCTCCACACACTCACCTTCTCTCCACACACTCACCTTCTCTCCACACACTCACCTTCTCCACACACACTCACCTTCTCCACACACTCACCTTCTCTTCACACACTCACCTTCTCTACACACACTCACCTTCTCCGCACAGACTCACCTTCTCTTCACACACTCACCTTCTCTACACACACTCACTTTCTCCGCACAGACTCACCTTCTCTTCACACACTCACCTTCTCTGCACACACTCAGCTTCTCTACACACACTCACCTTCTCCACACACACTCACCTTCTTTTCACATTTGACCTTCTCTACACACTCACCTTCTCTACACACACTCACCTTCTCTACACACTGACCTTCTCCACACACACTCACCTTCTCCACACACACTCAGCTTCTCTACACACACTCACCTTCTCCACACACACTCACCTTCTTTTCACATTTGACCTTCTCTACACACTCACCTTCTCAACACACACTCACCTTCTCTTCACACACTCACCTTCTCTACACACACTCAGCTTCTCTACACAGACTCACCTTCTCCACACACACTCACCTTCTTTTCACATTTGACCTTCTCTACACACTCACCTTCTCTACACACACTCACCTTCTCTACACACTGACCTTCTCCACACACACACCTTCTCCACACACACTCACCTTCTCTTCACACACTCACCTTCTCTACACACTCACCTTCTCTTCACACACTCACCTTCTCTACACACACTCACCTTCTCCACACACACTCACCTTCTCTACACACTCACCTTCTCTTCACACACTCACCTTCTCTACACACACTCACTTTCTCCGCACACACTCACCTTCTCTTCACACACTCACCTTCTCTACACACACTCATCTTCTCCACACACACTCACCTTCTCCACACACACTCACCTTCTTTTCACATTTGACCTTCTCTACACACTCACCTTCTCTACACACACTCACCTTCTCTACACACTGACCTTCTCCACACACACACCTTCTCCACACACACTCACCTTCTCTTCACACACTCACCTTCTCTACACACTCACCTTCTCTTCACACACTCACCTTCTCTACACACACTCACCTTCTCCACACACACTCACCTTCTCTACACACTCACCTTCTCTTCACACGCTCACCTTCTCCGCACAGACTCACCTTCTCTTCACACACTCACCTTCTCTACACACACTCAGCTTCTCTACACACACTCACCTTCTCCACACAGACTCACCTTCGCTTCACACACTCACCTTCTCTGCACACACTCAGCTTCTCTACACACTGACCTTCTCCACACACACACCTTCTCTCCACACACTCACCTTCTCTCCACACACTCACCTTCTCTCCACACACTCACCTTCTCCACACACACTCACCTTCTCCACACACTCACCTTCTCTTCACACACTCACCTTCTCTACACACACTCACCTTCTCCGCACAGACTCACCTTCTCTTCACACACTCACCTTCTCTACACACACTCACTTTCTCCGCACAGACTCACCTTCTCTTCACACACTCACCTTCTCTGCACACACTCAGCTTCTCTACACACACTCACCTTCTCCACACACACTCACCTTCTTTTCACATTTGACCTTCTCTACACACTCACCTTCTCTACACACACTCACCTTCTCTACACACTGACCTTCTCCACACACACTCACCTTCTCCACACACACTCAGCTTCTCTACACACACTCACCTTCTCCACACACACTCACCTTCTTTTCACATTTGACCTTCTCTACACACTCACCTTCTCTACACACACTCACCTTCTGCCTCTCCACACACACTCACCTTCTCTACACACATTCACCTTCTCCACACACACTCACCTTCTCCACACACACTCACCTTCTTTTCACATTTGACCTTCTCTACACACTCACCTTCTCTACACACACTCACCTTCTCTACACACTGACCTTCTCCACACACACACCTTCTCCACACACACTCACCTTCTCTTCACACACTCACCTTCTCTACACACTCACCTTCTCTTCACACACTCACCTTCTCTACACACACTCACCTTCTCCACACACACTCACCTTCTCTACACACTCACCTTCTCTTCACACACTCACCTTCTCTACACACACTCACTTTCTCCGCACACACTCACCTTCTCTTCACACACTCACCTTCTCTACACACACTCATCTTCTCCACACACACTCACCTTCTCCACACACACTCACCTTCTTTTCACATTTGACCTTCTCTACACACTCACCTTCTCTACACACACTCACCTTCTCTACACACTGACCTTCTCCACACACACACCTTCTCCACACACACTCACCTTCTCTTCACACACTCACCTTCTCTACACACTCACCTTCTCTTCACACACTCACCTTCTCTACACACACTCATCTTCTCCACACACACTCACCTTCTCCACACACACTCACCTTCTTTTCACATTTGACCTTCTCTACACACTCACCTTCTCTACACACACTCACCTTCTCTACACACTGACCTTCTCCACACACACACCTTCTCCACACACACTCACCTTCTCCACACACACTCATCTTCTCTACACACTCACCTTCTCTTCACACGCTCACCTTCTCCGCACAGACTCACCTTCTCTTCACACACTCACCTTCTCTACACACACTCAGCTTCTCTACACACACTCACCTTCTCCACACACACTCACCTTCTTTTCACATTTGACCTTCTCTACACACTCGCCTTCTCTACACACACTCACCTTCTCTACACACTGACCTTCTCCACACACACACACCTTCTCCACACACACTCACCTTCTCTTCACACACTCACCTTCTCTACACACTCACCTTCTCTTCACACACTCACCTTCTCTTCACACACTCACCTTCTCTACACACACTCACCTTCTCCACACACACTCACCTTCTCTACACACTCACCTTCTCTTCACACACTCACCTTCTCTACACACACTCACTTTCTCCGCACACACTCACCTTCTCTTCACACACTCACCTTCTCTACACACACTCACCTTCTCTTCACACACTCACCTTCTCTACACACACTCACCTTCTCCACACACTATCACCTTCTTTTCACACACTCACCTTCTCTACACACTCACCTTCTCTACACACACTCACCTTCTCCACACAAACCCACCTTCTCTACACACACTCACCTTCTACACACACACTCACCATCTCTACACACACTCACCTTCTGCCTCTCTACACACACTCACCTTCTCTACACACATTCACCTCCACACACACTCACCTTCTCCACACACACTCACCTTGTCTGCACACACTCACCTTCTCTACACACTCACTTTCTCTACACACACTCACCTTCTCCACACACACTCACCTTGTCTACACACACTCACCTTCTCTACACAAACTCACCTTCTTCACACACACTCACCTTGTCTACACACACCTACCTTCTCTACACACACTCACCTTCTCCACACACACTCACCTTCTCTACACACTCACCTTCTCTTCACACACTCACCTTTTCTACACACACTCACTTTCTCCGCACACACTCACCTTCTCTTCACACACTCACCTTCTTTACACACATTCACCTTATCCACACACACTCACCTTCTCTGCACACACTCACCTTCTCTACACACACTCACCTTCTCCACACACACTCACCTTCTTTTCACACACTCACCTTCTCTACACACTCACCTTCTCTACACACACTCACCGTCTCTTCACACACTCACCTTCTCTACACACACTCACCTTCTCCACACACACTCACCTTCTCCACACACACTCATCTTCTCTACACACACTCACTTTCTGCCTCTCCACACACACTCACCTTCTCTACACACTCACCTTCTCCACACACACTCATCTTCTCTACACACACTCACCTTCTCTTCACTCACTCACCTTCTCTACACACTCACCTTCTCTTCACACACTCACCTTCTCCACACACTCACCTTCTCTACACACACACACCTTCTCCACACACACTCACCTTCTCTACACACACTCACCTTCTCTTCATTCACTCACATTCTCTTCACACTCACCTTCTCTTCACGCACTCACCTTCTCTACACACACTCACTTTCTCCACACACACTCTCTTTGTCTACACACACTCACATTCTCTTCACACGCTCAACTTCTCTACACACTCACCTTCTCGACACACACTCACTTTCTCCGCACACACTCACCTTCTCTTCACACACTCACCTTCTCTACACACACTCACCTTCTCTTCACACACTCACCTTCTCTCCACACACTCACCTTCTCTCCACACACTCACCTTCTCTCCACACACTCACCTTCTCCACACACACTCACCTTCTCCACACACTCACCTTCTCTTCACACACTCACCTTCTCTACACACACTCACCTTCTCCGCACAGACTCACCTTCTCTTCACACACTCACCTTCTCTACACACACTCACTTTCTCCGCACAGACTCACCTTCTCTTCACACACTCACCTTCTCTACACACGCTCAGCTTCTCTACACACACTCACCTTCTCCACACACACTCACCTTCTTTTCACATTTGACCTTCTCTACACACTCACCTTCTCTACACACACTCACCTTCTCTACACACTGACCTTCTCCACACACACTCACCTTCTCCACACACACTCAGCTTCTCTACACACACTCACCTTCTCCACACACACTCACCTTCTTTTCACATTTGACCTTCTCTACACACTCACCTTCTCAACACACACTCACCTTCTCTACACACACTCACCTTCTCTACACACACTCACCTTCTCTACACGCTCACCTTCTCCGCACAGACTCACCTTCTCTTCACACACTCACCTTCTCTACACACACTCAGCTTCTCTACACACACATTCTCCACACACACTCACCTTCTTTTCACATTTGACCTTCTCTGCACACTCACCTTCTCCACACACACTCACCTTCTTTTCACATTTGACCTTCTCTACACACTCACCTTCTCTACACACACTCACCTTCTCTTCACACACTCACCTTCTCTACACACACTCAGCTTCTCTACACAGACTCACCTTCTCCACACACACTCACCTTCTTTTCAAATTTGACCTTCTCTACACACTCACCTTCTCTACACACACTCACCTTCTCTACACACTGACCTTCTCCACACACACACCTTCTCCACACACACTCACCTTCTCTTCACACACTCACCTTCTCTACACACTCACCTTCTCTTCACACACTCACCTTCTCTACACACACTCACCTTCTCCACACACACTCACCTTCTCTACACACTCACCTTCTCTTCACACACTCACCTTCTCTACACACACTCACTTTCTCCGCACACACTCACCTTCTCTTCACACACTCACCTTCTCTACACACACTCATCTTCTCCACACACACTCACCTTCTCTACACACACTCACCTTCTCCACACACTATCACCTTCTTTTCACACACTCACCTTCGCTGCACACTCACCTTCTCTACACACACTCACCTTCTCCACACACACCCACCTTCTCTACACACACTCACCTTCTCCACACACACTCACCATCTCTACACACACTCACCTTCTGCCTCTCCACACACACTCACCTTCTCTACACACATTCATCTTCTCCACACACACTCACCTTCTCCACACACACTCACCTTGTCTACACACACTCACCTTCTCTACACACTCACCTTTTCCACACACACTCACCTTCCCTACACACACTCACCTTGTCTACACACACTCACCTTCTCTACACACTCACCTTCTCCACACACACTCACCTTCCCTACACACACTCACCTTCTCTACAGACACTCACCTCTACACACTCACCTTCTCTTCACACACTCACCTTCTCTACACACACTCACCTTCTCTTCACACACTCACCTTCTCTACACACACTCACCTTCTTTTCACATTTGACCTTCTCTACACACTCGCCTTCTCTACACACACTCACCTTCTCTACACACTGACCTTCTCCACACACACACACACCTTCTCCACACACACTCACCTTCTCTTCACACACTCACCTTCTCTACACACTCACCTTCTCTTCACACACTCACCTTCTCTTCACACACTCACCTTCTCTACACACACTCACCTTCTCCACACACACTCACCTTCTCTACACACTCACCTTCTCTTCACACACTCACCTTCTCTACACACACTCACTTTCTCCGCACACACTCACCTTCTCTTCACACACTCACCTTCTCTACACACACTCACCTTCTCTTCACACACTCACCTTCTCTACACACACTCACCTTCTCCACACACTATCACCTTCTTTTCACACACTCACCTTCTCTACACACTCACCTTCTCTACACAAACCCACCTTCTCTACACACACTCACCTTCTCTACACACACTCACCTTCTCCACACACTATCACCTTCTTTTCACACACTCACCTTCTCTACACACTCACCTTCTCCACACAAACCCACCTTCTCTACACACACTCACCTTCTAAACACACACTCACCATCTCTACACACACTCACCTTCTGCCTCTCCACACACACTCACCTTCTCTACACACATTCACCTTCTCCACACACACTCACCTTCTCTTCACACACTCACCTTGTCTACACACACTCACCTTCCCTACACACTCACTTTCTCTACACACACTCACCTTCTCCACACACACTCACCTTGTCTACACACACTCACCTTCTCTACACACACTCACCTTCTTCACACACACTCACCTTGTCCACACACACCTACCTTCTCTACACACACTCACCTTCTCCACACACACTCACCTTCTCTACACACTCACCTTCTCTTCACACACTCACCTTTTCTACACACACTCACTTTCTCCGCACACACTCACCTTCTCTTCACACACTCACCTTCTTTACACACATTCACCTTATCCACACACACTCACCTTCTCTGCACACACTCACCTTCTCTACACACACTCACCTTCTCCACACACACTCACCTTCTTTTCACACACTCACCTTCTCTACACACTCACCTTCTCTACACACACTCACCTTCTCTTCACACACTCACCTTCTCTACACACACTCACCTTCTCCACACACACTCACCTTCTCCACACACACTCATCTTCTCTACACACACTCACTTTCTGCCTCTCCACACACACTCACCTTCTCTACACACTCACCTTCTCCACACACACTCATCTTCTCTACACACACTCACCTTCTCTTCATTCACTCACATTCTCTTCACACTCACCTTCTCTTCACGCACTCACCTTCTCTACACACACTCACTTTCTCCACACACACTCTCTTTGTCTACACACACTCACATTCTCTTCACACGCTCAACTTCTCTACACACTCACCTTCTCGACACACACTCACTTTCTCCGCACACACTCACCTTCTCTTCACACACTCACCTTCTCTACACACACTCACCTTCTCTTCACACACTCACCTTCTCTCCACACACTCACCTTCTCTCCACACACTCACCTTCTCTCCACACACTCACCTTCTCCACACACACTCACCTTCTCCACACACTCACCTTCTCTTCACACACTCACCTTCTCTACACACACTCACCTTCTCCGCACAGACTCACCTTCTCTTCACACACTCACCTTCTCTACACACACTCACTTTCTCCGCACAGACTCACCTTCTCTTCACACACTCACCTTCTCTACACACACTCAGCTTCTCTACACACACTCACCTTCTCCACACACACTCACCTTCTTTTCACATTTGACCTTCTCTACACACTCACCTTCTCTACACACACTCACCTTCTCTACACACTGACCTTCTCCACACACACTCACCTTCTCCACACACACTCAGCTTCTCTACACACACTCACCTTCTGCACACACACTCACCTTCTTTTCACATTTGACCTTCTCTACACACTCACCTTCTCAACACACACTCACCTTCTCTACACACACTCACCTTCTCTACACACACTCACCTTCTCTACACGCTTACCTTCTCCGCACAGACTCACCTTCTCTTCACACACTCACCTTCTCTACACACACTCAGCTTCTCTACACACACATTCTCCACACACACTCACCTTCTTTTCACATTTGACCTTCTCTGCACACTCACCTTCTCTACACACACTCACCTTCTCCACACACACTCACCTTCTTTTCACATTTGACCTTCTCTACACACACTCACCTTCTCTTCACACACTCACCTTCTCTACACACACTCAGCTTCTCTACACAGACTCACCTTCTCCACACACACTCACCTTCTTTTCACATTTGACCTTCTCTACACACTCACCTTCTCCACACACACACCTTCTCCACACACACTCACCTTCTCTTCACACACTCACCTTTTCTACACACTCACCTTCTCTTCACACACTCACCTTCTCTACACACACTCACCTTCTCCACACACACTCACTTTCTCTACACACTCACCTTCTCTTCACACACTCACCTTCTCTACACACACTCACTTTCTCCGCACACACTCACCTTCTCTACACACACTCACCTTCTCCACACACTATCACCTTCTTTTCACACACTCACCTTCGCTGCACACTCACCTTCTCTACACACACTCACCTTCTCCACACACACCCACCTTCTCTACACACACTCACCTTCTCCACACACACTCACCATCTCTACACACACTCACCTTCTGCCTCTCCACACACACTCACCTTCTCTACACACATTCATCTTCTCCACACACACTCACCTTCTCCACACACACTCACCTTGTCTACACACACTCACCTTCTCTACACACTCACCTTCTCCACACACACTCACCTTCCCTACACACACTCACCTTCTCTACAGACACTCACCTCTACACACTCACCTTCTCTTCACACACTCACCTTCTCTACACACACTCACCTTCTCTTCACACACTCACCTTCTCTGCACACACTCACCTTCTCCACACACACTCACCTTCTCTACACACACTCACCTTCTGCCTCTCACACACACTCACCTTCTCTGCACACACACCTTCTCTACACACACTCACCTTCTCCACACACACTCATCTTCTCCACACACACTCACCTTCTCTACACACACTCACCTTCTCTACACACTGACCTTCTCCACACACACTCACCTTCTCTACACACACTCACCTTCTCTACACACTCACCATCTCTGCACACACTCACCTTCTCCACACACACTCACCTTCTCTACACACACTCATCTTCACCACACACACTCACCTTCTCTACACACACTCACCTTCTGTCTCTCCACACACACTCACCTTCTCTGCACACACTCACCTTCTCCACACACACTCACCTTCTCCACACACACTCACCTTCTCTACACACACTCACCTTCTCCACACACACTGACCTTCTCCACACACACCCATCTTCTCTACATACACTCACCTTCTCCACATACACTCACCTTCTCTACACACAATCACCTTCTCTACACACACTCACCTTCTCTTCACACTCACCTTCTCCACACACACTCACCTTCTCGCCACACACTCACCTTCTCTACACACACTCACCTTCTCTACACACAGTCATCTTCTCCACACACACTCACCTTCTCCACACACACTCACCTTGTCTACACACACTCACCTTCTCTACACACTCACCTTCTCTACACACACTCACCTTCTCCACACACACTGACCTTCTCCACACACACCCATCTTCTCTACATACACTCACCTTCTCCACATACACTCACCTTCTCTACACACAATCACCTTCTCTACACACACTCACCTTCTCTTCACACTCACCTTCTCCACACACACTCACCTTCTCTCCACACACTCACCTTCTCTACACACACTCACCTTCTCCACACACACTCACCTTCTCTTCACACACTCACCTTCTCTTCACACACTCACCTTCTCTACACACACTCACCTTCTCTACACACACTCACTTTCTCCGCACACACTCACCTTCTCTACACACTCACCTTCTCTTCACACACTCACCTTCTCTTCACAGACTCACCTTCTTTACACACATTCACCTTATCCACACACACACACCTTCTCTGCACACACTCACCTTCTCTACACACACTCACCTTCTCCACACACACTCACCTTCTCTACACACTCACCTTCTCTTCACACACTCACCTTCTCTACACACACTCACTTTCTCCGCACACACTCACCTTCTCTTCACAGACTCACCTTCTTTACACACATTCACCTTATCCACACACACACACCTTCTCTGCACACACTCACCTTCTCTACACACACTCACCTTCTCTACAGACACTCACCTTCTCTACACACTCAACTTTTATTCACACACTCACCTTCTCTACACACACTCACGTTCTCTTCACACACTCACCTTCTCTACACATACTCACCTTCTCCACACACACTCACCTTTTTTCACACACTCACCTTCTCTGCACACTCACCTTCTCTACACACACTAACCGTCTCCACTCACACTCACCTTCTCTACACACACTCACCTTCTCTCCAGACACTCATCTTCTCTACACACTCAACTTATCTTCACACACTCACCTTCTCTACACACACTCACCTTCTCTTCACACACTCACCTTCTCTACACACACTCACCTTCTCCACACACACTCACCTTCTCTACACACGCTCACCTTCTGCCTCTCCACACACACTCACCTTCTCTACACACTCACCTTCTCTACACACACTCACCTTCTCCACACACACTCATCTTCTCCACACACACTCACCTTCTCTACACACACTCACCTTCTCTTCACACACTCACCTTCTCTTCACACACTCACCTTCTCTACACACACTCACCTTCTCCACACACACTCACCTTCTCTACACACACTCACCTTCTGCCTCTCCACAAACACTCACCTTCTATACACACTCACCTTCACTGCACACACTCACCTTCTTCACACACACTCACCTTGTCGACACACACCTACCTTCTCTACACACACTCACCTTCTCTACACACACTCACCTTCTCTGCACACACTCACCTTCTCTACACACACTCACCTTATCCACACACACTCACCTTTTCTGCACACACTCACCTCTACACACACTCACCTTCTCTACACACACTCACCTTCTCCACACACACTCACCTTCCCTACGCACACTCACCTTCTCTACACACACTCACCTTCACCACAAATACTCACCTTCTCTGCACACACTCACCTTCTCTACACACAATCACCTTCTCTACACACACTCACCTTCTCTTCACACTCACCTTCTCCACACACACTCACCTTCTCTCCACACACTCACCTTCTCTACACACACTCACCTTCTCCACACACACTCACCTTGTCTGCACACACCTACCTTCTCTACACACACTCACCTTCTCCACACACACTCACCTTCTCGCCACACACTCACCTTCTCTACACACACTCACCTTCTCTACACACAGTCATCTTCTCCACACACACTCACCTTCTCCACACACACTCACCTTGTCTACACACACTCACCTTCTCTACACACTCACCTTCTCTACACACACTCACCTTCTCCACACACACTGACCTTCTCCACACACACCCATCTTCTCTACATACACTCACCTTCTCCACATACACTCACCTTCTCTACACACAATCACCTTCTCTACACACACTCACCTTCTCTTCACACTCACCTTCTCCACACACACTCACCTTCTCTCCACACACTCACCTTCTCTACACACACTCACCTTCTCCACACACACTCACCTTGTCTGCACACACCTACCTTCTCTACACACACTCACCTTCTCCACACACACTCACCTTCTCTACACACTCACCTTCTCTTCACACACTCACCTTCTCTACACACACTCACTTTCTCCGCACACACTCACCTTCTCTTCACAGACTCACCTTCTTTACACACATTCACCTTATCCACACACACACACCTTCTCTGCACACACTCACCTTCTCTACACACACTCATCAACTTTTATTCACACACTCACCTTCTCTACACACACTCACGTTCTCTTCACACACTCACCTTCTCTACACATACTCACCTTCTCCACACACACTCACCTTTTTTCACACACTCACCTTCTCTGCACACTCACCTTCTCTACACACACTAACCGTCTCCACTCACACTCACCTTCTCTACACACACTCACCTTCTCTCCAGACACTCATCTTCTCTACACACTCACCTTATCTTCACACACTCACCTTCTCTACACACACTCACCTTCTCTTCACACACTCACCTTCTCTACACACACTCACCTTCTCCACACACACTCACCTTCTCTACACACGCTCACCTTCTGCCTCTCCACACACACTCACCTTCTCTACACACTCACCTTCTCTACACACACTCACCTTCTCCACACACACTCATCTTCTCCACACACACTCACCTTCTCTACACACACTCACCTTCTCTTCACACACTCACCTTCTCTTCACACACTCACCTT
>NW_027250923.1:5000-85771 GCF_044704955.1 Pristiophorus japonicus | reverse complement strand
CTCTCTCCCTCCCCCACCCCCCCAGTCTCTCTCTCCCCCCACCCCCCAGTCTCACCCCAATCTCTCTCCCTCTCCCCCCACCCCCCCAGTCTCTCTCACTCTCCCCCCACCCCCCCAGTCTCTCCCTCCCCCCACCCCCCCCAGTCTCTCTCACCCCAATCTCTCTCCCTCTCCCCCCAGTCTCTCTCCCTCTCTCTCCCCACCCCCCCAGTCTCTCTCCCTCTACCCCCCATCCCCCCAGTCTCTCTCTCCCACCCCCCCAGTCTCTCTCTCTCTCTCTCTCTCTCCCCCCCAGTCTCTCTCTCTCTCTCTCCCCCCCCCCACCCCCCCAGTCTCTCTCTCTCCCCCCCCCACCCCCCCAGTCTCTCTCTCTCCCCCCCCACCCCCCCAGTCTCTCTCTCTCTCCCCCCCCACCCCCCCAGTCTCTCTCTCTCTCCCCCCCCCACCCCCCCAGTCTCTCTCTCTCCCCCCCCCACCCCCCCCAGTCTCTCTCTCTCCCCCCCCACCCCCCCCAGTCTCTCTTTCTCCCCCCCACCTCCCCAGTCTCTCTCTCTCTCCCACCTCCCCAGTCTCTCTCTCTCTCTCCCCCCCCCCACGTCTCTCTCTCTCTCTCTCTCTCTCCCCCAACCCCCCAGTCTCTCTCTCTCTCTCTCTCCCCAACCCCCAGTCTCTCTCTCTCCCCCAACCCCCAGTCTCTCTCTCTCTCTCTCTCTCTCTCCCCCGCGTCTCTCTCTCTTCCGCCCCCACGATCTCTCTCCCGCCCCCCAATCTCGCTCTCTCTCTCTGTCTCTCCTCCCTCCCCCAGTCTCTCTATCCTTTCCCCCCCACAGTCTCTCTCCCTCGCCTCCCCACACAGCCTCTCCTCCCCCCCAAAAGTCTCTCTCTCTCTCCTCCCACTCCCATAGTCTTTCTCTCTCTCTCCTCCCCCCTCCCCTCCCCCAGTATCCCCTCCCCATAATCTCTCTCTCTCCTCCTCCCCAGTCTATCGTTCCCCTCCCCCCCCCACAGTCTCTCTCTCTCTCTCTCTCCCCCACCCCCCCGACTCTCTCTCTCCATCACCCCACGCCAGTCTCTCGCTCCCCTCCCCCCCCCAGTCTCTCACTCCCCTCCCCCCCCCAGTCTCTCACTCCCCTCCCCCCCCCAGTCTCTCGCTCCCCTCCCCCCCCCAGCAGTGTCTCTCTCTCTCTCCTCCTCCTCCCCAGTCTCCCGCTCCTCCCACCACAATCTCTCTCTCTCCTCCTCCCCCAGTCTCCTTCCCCCCCAGTCTCTCTCCTACCCCCCCCAGTCTGTGTGTCTCTCTCTCGCTCCCCTCCCCAGAGTCTCTGTCTCTCTCTCTCCCCTCCCCCCCCGTCTCTCTCTCCTCCCCCTTTCCAGTCTCTCTCTCTCTCTCCTACCCCCTTCCCCACCCCTCTCTCTCCTCTCCCCTTCCCCACCCCTCTCTCTCCTCTCCCCTTCCCCACCCCTCTCTCTCCTCTCCCCTTCCCCACCCCTCTCTCTCCTCTCCCCTTCCCCACCCCTCTCTCTCCTCTCCCCTTCCCCACCCCTCTCTCTCCTCTCCCCCCTACCCCTCTCTCTCCTCTTCCCCACCCCTCTCTCTCCTCTCCCCTACCCCTCTCTCTCCTCTTCCCCACCCAAGTCTCTCTCTCTCGCTCCCCTCCTCCCCCAGTCTCTCTCTCTCCCCCTCCCTCCCACTCTCTCTCTCCCCCTCCCTCCCACTCTCTCTCTCTCCCCCTCCCTCCCACTCTCTCTCTCTCCCCCTCCCTCCCACTCTCTCTCTCTCCCCCTCCCTCCCACTCTCTCTCTCCCCCTCCCTCCCACTCTCTCTCTCTCCCCCTCCCTCCCACTCTCTCTCTCTCCCCCTCCCTCCCACTCTCTCTCTCCCCCTCCCTCCCACTCTCTCTCTCTCCCCCTCCCTCCCACTCTCTCTCTCTCCCCCTCCCTCCCACTCTCTCTCTCTCCCCCTCCCTCCCACTCTCTCTCTCTCCCCCTCCCTCCCACTCTCTCTCTCCCCCTCCCTCCCACTCTCTCTCTCTCCCCCTCCCTCCCACTCTCTCTCTCCCCCTCCCTCCCACTCTCTCTCTCCCCCTCCCTCCCACTCTCTCTCTCCCCCTCCCTCCCACTCTCTCTCTCCCCCTCCCTCCCACTCTCTCTCTCCCCCTCCCTCCCACTCTCTCTCTCCCCCTCCCTCCCACTCTCTCTCTCCCCCTCCCTCCCACTCTCTCTCTCCCCCTCCCTCCCACTCTCTCTCCCCCCCGTCTCTCTCTTTCCTCCCATCCCCCAGTCTCTCTCTCTCTCTATCTATCCCCCCCCCCACAACCTCTCTCTCTCTCTCTCTCTCTCCCCCTCCCACACAGAAGGCCTCTAGAATGTTCCAAGTGACCCAAACGCTGGAGCAGCGCCACACGGCTCTCTCTCTCTCTCTCTCTCTCTCTCTCGCGCGCGTCTGGCTTCTTCGTACGACGCACTGAGCATGCGCGGCCGAATCGCGAGCTCATGTTCAAAAGTGGGTGGAGTCCGATGTGCACATGTGCAGAAGGACACATGAAACCTAGTGCAGATAGTCATTCTGATTCTAAATTTGGTATTAGCGCTCCAGGAAGGAAGTGGAGCTCTAAATCAAGCGCTTCCTGGAGCGTTAGCGGATGGAGGTGGGGCGTAGTGTTGCAGCGCTGCCGCGATCCGAGGCTCCTTCCCTCCCTGCAGGCTGTGCAATGGGACTGGGCACTAATGGCAGCCACAAAGGAGGCCAGTTTCTCGCCCTCTAGAGTTTTTACTATTATTAACAAGTCTTTCTTGCTGAAGCATGTTGTTTCTGACCTTGTTCAGGGAGCTGCCTGTGGTCTGGAACTAAGGCAAGTAACAATAATAGAATTGGTTGGGAATCCACCGAGTGCAATAGGACGTATAAAGGAGCAGCAGCTTTGTTCAGAAATTGTTGATCAACTCAGGTAAGGGACCGATGCTGCATTTATATTGACTTTTAAATGCAGACTGGATTTTTTATATATCTATTATAAAATGAAGTCGGTTCGGATAGCTTAGAAGCAGAGAGAATGATGTAAGAGAACTGCACTGCTTATTTAAAATAAATTCTCTTATTTGATCGAATAAGGAAAATCAATGGGGAACTCACTGGTAAGGCTATTTAAAGTACTAACTTTTCACACAATCCTAAACACTGAGAAACACCTACTGGTTAATTGTGGTCACTCCTTGATACTGTACTCCATGATTTATAATAAATAGTTAGAGGCAGGTTGCTAGTAGATATTTTGCATTAGATTTTGTTTAAGTAGTACACTGCTGGTCTGTACTGGTGTGCACCTGGAGCCAGACCTGAAACAATTGCTCTGACAGCAGATACTGCTGGCACAAGCTGTTGATATTTCTGTTGTAGAATGGTTTCATCCTGCCCAATGGAAAGATTGTCAGGTCATTTATATTACAGGCACTCTTGCCATTGGAGGCACCCCTATAGTAGAATAGGGATATTAAAGTTTAAGCATCTAAAACTTCAAAAGGCAATGACTTCACTGCAGCCGGTCAGGTTAAACACACTTACCTGCAGATTTCCCTGACTTTCACTCCAGGGATTTATAGAATAATAGAAATTTACAGCACAGAAAGAAGCCATTCAGCCCATTGTGTCTTGGTCAGCCATCAAAGAGCTATCCAGCCTATTCCCACTTTCCAACTCTTGGTCCGTAACCTTGGAGGTTACAGCACTTCAAGTACATATCCATTTCTTTGGCTTCTGGTTGGAAGGGTGGGGTGGGTCTGGACCAGTTCCTATAGTAAGGCCGGCTCATTGCAGAGATGTAAATGAAACACAAGAGGAATTCCTAGGTTCCCAGCTCATTTTTCTGGCAACCTGCTTGCTGACCGCCCCACCAGAGACACCCAGTGAAACCTGATGCTGTGGTTTGCCCCCAGAATCCTACTGGCTGGGTGGCCAACTAGTGTCCCAAATGCAGGCTGAAGGATCCAAGGAAAGGTAGGATCAGCATTTCTAACCACACCTGGATGTTTTGAGCCACTTGGTGCCCTAATACTCAACTGTAGGCCTGAGAACTTCTGGAGCTTGGAAAGGAAAAATGATTGTGGATAAGGAAAACCTACCCTTTCTTTTGCTTTTTACAGAATATGTTAATTTTCATATTAGTCACCATTAAGTGGCTCTCTTTGCATGAACAACACTAGTACTTTGCACTTATAAATTATGAAAGTTGTTTTGCAGTCTCAATAACCTCTTTCTTTTCTGGTTCTTTTTGCAGACAAGTCTATTATTTATACAGTATGCAGTTTAACATTGTCCTGATTGACAAATATGGCACAGACAGGGAACGTTATATTCAACCCGTCACATCCAGTGAGCTGTTTTCATTCATAGATACTTATCTACTGGAGAGAGAGGAAAGGGCTGTCCAACAGCAAAAGGAAGATTTCTGTAACTGAAGCTCAAACCTGAACAGCCTTCCCGACTCTTTCATCTGCCCTCATCAAATTGTGATATCTCAGTTTCAGTCTGAAAATTGATCTTGCTCATTCTTTCTTTAACTTCCAGTAGGGCTATTTCTGTCATGATCCTTTGAAGTTACACTTTTTCTTTCACTAATAAAAACCATCAAAACTGATTTTCTGTAAAAGCTGACTTTTATAAAGTTGCAGTTACATAAATGTATATAATCCAAGAATATTTCCTGAAACATAGGAACTTCAGAAAATGTGAAATATGAGAAGACCATTTGACCCTTCCACCTGATGGACTATACGCAACCTGCCCAACCATGGATCTTCCCTAATATATTTACTCTCCTCAGAGACATTAAGAATCACAAGGAAAACCTTAGAGAAAACGGTATACTTTCAGTGAGACCATTTTCTCCCAACAACTCTCAAGGATAAATTCCAGGATTTAATATTTTAATCGACATAATTTAACATCAACCTCTGGCATTACAAAAATGACATTGTCCAGTTTCCGAGAGGACTGAGCAACTAGTTCCTCAAAGTTTTTGACCTTCTATGCCTACACCTATCCTTGTAACTTTTACTGCTTTTCATAACCTGATCTATGATCAGCAATTATTTAAAAATAATTAACTATTCTTGGAGGGCATTCATTCCAATCTGCTATTCTGCATGAAAAAATGTTTTCTAACCCTATATAGTCTCATTTCCTAAATTTTCATTTAGCTCCTTTAGTTCTGCAGCCAAGATTTAAGTTTAAACCCTGCTATATTATCCATCTGAAGATCAGCCTGCTGTCATAACTCAACAGTCTCAGCTCAGTAATCATCCTTGCCATTCTTTTCTGAACCGTCTGTGATGCATTGTCATTTGGAAAGTGAATTGCTGGAATTTCTCACAATGTAATAACCTTTTCTTGTTCCTATGAAAATATATTAAATATAACAAGCTTATCTCTTTTGATAGATCTCAATCCCACCTAGCCAGCTTCCTACTATAATGTTCAATCTATTTCTAAAACTTGATCTAGTTCCAATGTAAATGTAATCTACTAAGTACAGGAATATGCATTACAGGCTGGAAGGCCAAATGCATTAATATGCATATGAAATCCTTGATTCCTGTTGGTCAAAAGGGATTTTAAAATACTAATACAATTTAATGCAGTCATTGTTATTAAGCAGTTGAATAGTGTTTCGATAGCTGGCTGGACAATGGTGTCTGGCACTGAACCACCTCAAGTCAAAACATCCTGGATTACTGACATCCTGGGGGTTATGATTTTAAATTAACAGTTGTCTGGGGTGGAGACATGGGCCAGACTGTGAGAAGAGGAAGGCTCAATGATTCATTGTAGCTCTTAAGTGGGAGCTTATCTCAGATTGCCAGCGTTTAGCTCTTCAGTATGTCAGGATAGCAGAGAGAGTGGGCAATTCCAAATACGAGGGAGGGTTTTTCCACGAAAGAAGCGAACAACAGCTTTCAAAGTTTAGTTTTAAGTTGAGAGTTAGCTCTGGTGAAGCAGCTCTGATTTTCTGATATATTGAGAAGGATAGCAAGTTTGTAAATTACTGTAAAGGCATTGTTCGTACTGAATATTGTTCATTTATCTGTTCTATGTTAAATAAATTGCCTCCTGGTTTATAGCCTAAGTCTCAGTCTGATTGAGTTCAATCTGCCTACCAAAGATGGGGAGAATCAAACAGCAGCACATGGTACATTCCTGGAAGCCAGAGTATAATGGAAGTGGTTCTCTGGTCAATTTCTATGTCGCATTATCATTTACCTAAATACTGGGAAAATAAATGTGTGCTCTGGTTCATAGGGGATGTGTGGTCTGCTTGCGGGAGTAATCAGTGATGCTAATCCAGAATAGAATATCGAACATAAACCCCCAAACCATATCACCCTCCTGTGCGTGATTTATGAACAGTACAAGGTCCAACGCAAATCCCTTCAGGACTGCTCTGCAAATATAACCTTACCACCCGATTTCTACCGAGCCTACTTCCCTCTAACTGCTGTTACTTCTTTTTACCAAAGTGCATCACATTTACTGGCATTGAATTCTAGCTGCCATTTCTTAGTCCATCTCATCAATATCCCTTTCTAATTTATTCCAGTATTCTAAAGAATTAACTATACCTCTTATTTTGGTGTCATCTGAAAATGTTGACACCAGTTCCTCTATATCAATGATTAGGAAATACACCTAAATAGCAAACAGAAATGGCCCCAGAACTGAACCGGGAGGGATATCACTACCTACTTCCACAACTTTGAAAAACTCCCGATAATGCGTACTCTCTGTTTTCTCATCAATTTTTAATTCAGTGTGATACCTCCCTAATTCCATACTTCGAGCGGGGACGTGGAGGGGGCGGGAGTTCCGGGGTCGAGAGTTCCGGGGTCGAGGGGGCAGAGCTTGTGCAGCTGCAGCAGGGAGGCAAAAAAGAAGTCGAAAGAAATCGAAAGATGACGTCACAGCCAAGGGGGTAAGTGATTGGCTGGTGACTGGTGAGTAGTTTTTTCTTTTTCCTTTCTTTATTTGTAAGTAACATTTAGTATTGTTGTTGCCAAATTAAGTTAATCTAGGGTTTAAGTCATGGCAGGAGAGCTCGGACACGTGTTATGCTCCTCCTGTACTATGTGGGAAGTCAGGGTCGCTTCCAGTGCCCGTGACGACTACGTGTGCAGGAAGTGCATCTGCCTCCAGCCCCGACAGACCGCATTGCGGCACTGGAGCTGCAGGTGGATTCACTGTGGAGCATGCGCAATGCTGAGGATATCATGAATAGCATGTTTAGTGAGTTGGTCTTACCGCAGGTTCAAGTCAGCATGGATTTATGAAAGGGAAATTATGCCTGACGAATCTTCTGGAATTTTTTGAGGATGTAACTAGCAGAGTGGACAAGGGAGAACCAGTGGATGTGGTGTATTTGGACTTTCAAAAGGCTTTTGACAAGGTCCAACACAAGAGATTGGTGTGCAAAATCAAAGCACATGGTATTGGGGGTAATGTACTGACGTGGATAGAGAACTGGTTGGCAGACAGGAAGCAGAAAGTTGAAATAAACGGGTCCTTTTCAGAATGGCAGGCAGTGACTAGTGGGGTGCCGCAGGGCTCAGTGCTGGGACCCCAGCTCTTTACAAAATACATTCATGATTTAGATGAAGGAATTGAGTGTAATATCTCCAAGTTTGCAGATGACACTAAACTTGGTGGCAGTGTGAGCTGTGAGGAGGATGCTAAGAGGCTGCAGGGTGACTTGGACAGGTTAGGTGAGTGGGCAAATACATGGCAGATGCAGTATAATGTGGATAAATGTGAGGTTATCCACTTTGGGGGCAAAAACATGAAGGCAGAATATTATCTGAATGGTGGCAGATTAGGAAAAGGGGAGGTGCAACGAGACCTGGGTGTCATGGTTCATCAGTCATTGAAAGTTGGCATGCAGTGACTGCAGGCGGTGAAGGTGGCAAATGGTATGTTGGCCTTCATAGCGAGGGGATTTGAGTATGGGAGCAGGGAGGTCTTACTGCAGTTGTACAGGGCCTTGGCGAGACCTCACCTGGAATATTGTGTTCAGTTTTGGTCTAATCTGAGGAAGGACGTTCTTGCTCTTGAGGGAGTGCAGCGAAGGTTCAACAGACTGATTCCAGGAATAGCAGGACTGACATATGAGGAGAGACTGGATCAACTGGGCCTTTATACACTGGAGTTTAGAAGGATGAGAGGGGATCTCATAGAAATGTATAAGATTCTGATGGGACTGGACAGGTTAGATGCGTGAAGAATATTCCCGATATTGGAGAAGTCCAGAACCAGGGGACAGTCTTAGGATAAGGGGTAGGCCATTTAGAACTGAGATGAGGAGAAACTTCTTCACTCAGAGTTGTTAACCTGTGGAATTCCCTGCCGCAGAGAGTTGTTGGTGCCAGTTGATTGGATATATTCAAGAGGGAGTTAGATATGGCCCTTACGGTTAAAGGGATCAAGGGGTATGGAGAGAAAGCAGGAAAGAGGTACTGACGGAATGATCAACCATGATGTTATTGAATGGTGGTGCAGGCTCGAAGGGCCGAATGGCCTACTCCTGCACCTATTTTCTATGTTTGTATGTTTCTATGTTAATCTTCTCTAGCAATCAACCATGTGGTACCTTGTCAAAGGCTTTCCTAATGTCCATTCATACAACATTTCCCTCATCTACCATGCCTGTTACATTGTCAAAGAATCAAATGAGGTTTGTGAAGCACAATCACCCCTTTGTAAATCCGTGTTGACTACTAATTATTTTCTCTTTATCCAGATACATGGTAATTTCATCCCTAATTAAAGAGGGTCTAAAATTTCCCTGCTAAAAATGTTCACCCAGATTCGCTCAGTCTTCCTTTTTAAAAATGGTCACCATGTTTGGCCATTCTCCGGCACACATTCAAAAGTTGTTATTGAATTTTAATTTGTGACAATTTAAGCTACTAAGAAGTAATGAATTTAGTCTAAACAAATATAAATATTTATATGCAAATATTGCAACAAGTATTGCATTTTTCCTGTAGCTGAAAATAGTTGTTTTATTAAATTTAGTTATAGAATTGCACAAATTGCTATAAAAGATTCTGGAAACATTTAAGGGCTGCAATGAAAGATTTTCAGTAAAGTTAGGGAAAGATTTCAATCTGTAGAATGGGAGCTTCTAAATTTAAAAAAAAACCTCTTGCTGAATGTGAAAGATGCTGATGCTAGGAAATGAAACACTTTCCATTTTGGACATGGGGGCTGGATTTCCCCATCCCAAATCAGGCAGGGTAGCAGCACAATGGGGGCAGCGAAGCCAAGCATCATTTCTCTGCCCTGGCCTGAATTTTCCACCCCATACCTCAGTTAGGCCGAGTGCTGACAGCTGCTGACCATCTGCTGCATGAAAATACTAGCAGCGAGTCAGGAGCTGGGTTCCCAGCAGAGTTCCCTCTTCTTCCCGCCATCCCACAGGACCACATGAAGGTGACAGAAGTAGTCCTCAAACTTCTTTCAATGTATGGAGAGGACCTAGTGCAGGCCTCTTCTCTCTCTTTTTCGATCCCAATTCATTACCTTTTTAGGCCTCAGTCTTGGCCACGGCCTAAAAAACCTTTTGTCTTCAGTGCTCTTCTGTCCCATTATGTTCCTTTGCAGTCTCTTCAAGTTCCTCATTGGCAGTAGTGCTAATTGTGTGGCATGCTTAAAAGTGGCAATGTTGAGTGTAGAACCAACAATATTATATCATTCCCTCTCATGTTGATAAAAGTAATGCAACTAGTTTTAAGCAGCTAAACCAGTCAATTAAAATGCCGATACTTGCTAGGACCCTCCGTCCTGCAATCCTCCCAACACATTGTCATTAATGCAAATTGATGACCCAATGTGTGTCCTAAACAAGAGTCATCTGTGATCGAATAGAATTTAATCCTCAGTCGAACCGTTTTGCTGTTAATGGGCGTGCTCTTTTGAAGAAATCAACAGCCACCCAAAATGATTGAAGTTTGGATTGAAACATCATCATCCTATTTGAAGGAACACTTGACCATAGTTTTTAAAAGGAGAATTATAAAAGGCCCAATTACAAAAGCTTACTTAATAGTTTGGAGGAGGAAGAGTTGTAGTGGAGGGAGGAAGGGCAGATGGCATGCATCTCAGGCCCCACCAGTCAGCTAGGAATTATGCAACAGGCACAATACTTGTGCATGTCTGAAGTGCTCTGCTTTCACTGTTTACTCTTCAGCAGGGAAGCTGTCACCAAGTTGTACCATCTACTGGAGCCTGCAGACTAGGTTCAGCATTGGGACAGTCCTGTTGTTGCGGTGAAAGTCACCACCACTTTGAATTTTTGTGCCAGGTCAGACTGCCATACACAGATGCATTTGGCATGTCACCACAACCTTATTTGCCAGGGGTAACACATGTTCCTTTTCCTATAGAAAGGAATGAACAACTCAAAAGGGCCCAAGGTAGCTGTTTTCCTAAAAGCACAGGGTCTCATTGATGGTGCCTATGAAGCCATCAAGACACCCAACAACAACCCATCAAGATGTAAAAATTCAGCATCATCAACAAATGCTATAACCTGGAAATAAAACCAGTACTTCATTAATTAATACAATGACTCTGTTACTTCAGTAAAAAAATATACAATAAGTCAGTTATAAGTTTTAAAATATCCATACTTATTACAAAATGCTCACACAAGAAAAAGTACAATAAATATTGCATCTCTTTTTTTTATACCACAAACAAAATCATCTAATGGTTACTTCCACAAAATACAGGGTAATGGATTCTTTATACAGTTTAATTACTCCATACTGAACAACAACATTGGCCACACCCCCTGGGTGAATTAATCACCATTACTCCCCATGCATGTAGGTGTAGTGTATCTATAATTTGTATTGTTTTAAATCAAATGTAGTTTTACCATTGTCCACCAGGAATGAAGGTGGTTATAGCAGTTCTTAAGGACCTCGGGATCATTATTATATTGCAGAAAGGGTCATTTTCTGCAGGAAAGTTGTATAATGGCCTGGAGTTTCCGCTCGAATGTGCTGGTATTTTTAGCGCAATTCGGCTGAAATCGGCAAAACCAGCGCAAAAGATCATGGAGCTTTAAGCGCAATTTGCATTCATGGCAACTCAAAGTTTCTGCGATTTTTTGTACTAGTTTTAAAAACTATTAATGTAAAACTATTAATGCTGCCCCCCCCCCGTACAGCAACTTGTTCACACTTGCTGTCGAAGCTCATTAAGAATGGCCACTTGGGTGAGGCATTGAAGAATGTTGGGTGCTCTTAGTGTCTTCAGGAAAGGAAGGGGAGAAAAAGGAACCCGTGAGGTGGCTGTTCAACGGGTACTGGAGTTTATAAAAGCATATTCAATTATAAACACAAATATGACTATTTACATATATCTTCAGTAATGTGCGTACATTACAATTTTATATAATCTTTTGTGAAAGCTTGGGTACCTATGGTCTGTGGCTGCTGAAGTGTGCTAAGTTCTGAATGATCCTGGTTGAATCCACCATCAGAATGGCCCTTTAGATGTTTCTCCTGCACTTCTTCAAACAGCTGCAAGACCTTCAGTCAAAATGTAAGTAGCTCATTAACAGGCAAATACTAAACACTGTGTTTAGACCTCTAGGACTGAAGTGATATTTATAACCAGAATAAATATTTTAAAATGTTCCTGTGTTGGTTTACTGAGTAAATATGATACTGTGCCCTACACACCAGATGTTCCTGGTTTGACATGGGGGAGGGGGTAGGGACATGGGCATTTGGGGACCACAACCCAGCTTTAATGCCCATGGCCTAGAATGGTAACAAATATGGCCAGGGTTCTCACTCCCAACTGTTATTCAGTGTGGATTGGAGTAGGATTGGGTTTGGTTGTGATGGCCTCCTTCATAGTCTGCTGGGACTCAGGAATGGCCTTGGGTGGACTATCAGTACCCATTGGACTGAACTCCAGCAACAGAAAAGAGCTTCAGGACAGGGGGAAAATGACAAAATTATACTTTCAATAATACGTGTGTTGTGAAGGCTTTGCTGTATTGCAAACAAGGCACATTTAACAGTTGGGGCAATTCATTTGGTCTTGATCTTTGGGATTCAGTTGGGCTGGGGGAGCAAGCAATCCTGCTGAGCTAGGGCATCTCTCCTCATTTGGATAAAGTCTTCACTCAAAAACAATGGCAGTTTTTTTGGTTCAATAAATCAACTATGGCTTTGAAGTTACACAACGAGTTGGATAAAGTTTTTGAGTGGGCAGAACAATGGTGGCCAAAATGTAATACAGACAAGAGTAAAGTCCTGCATACAGGAGGAAAAATGTGCGACACACATACTCCATGAATGGTATTGAAATAGTTAAGGTTGAAGTGAAAGAAACTCAGTGTTAAATTATGTTCAACCAATGCACAGCATTAACCATGAAAGCAATAGGATGTTGCAGTAAAAGTTAGAGGAAGCAGTGATCAAACTGAACACTGCTCTGGTTAGTCCACGCCTTGCATATTATGTCCAGTTCTGGAACACAAACACAGAGAGGCATTCAAACAACAGACACAGTGCAAATAAGAACCACAAGACTGATCCTTGTGTCAGGAAAGTGAAGTTTGAGGAACCACTGGAAAAAACTTGTACTTTCCAACCTCAAAAGGAAGGCATCTGAGAAGTGATCTTGTATAGGTATACAAGACAGTAAATCTGGAAAATTAAATTATGAGAGTAGGAAACAGATTCAATCTAGTAAAAAATCAAATGCAACACTGATATCAGGAGGTCCTTCGCACTGACTGATGGATATATGGAATAGAGAGTGGTGAGGATGAAAACTCAGGAAGCATTTAAATATCAACTGGATGATAAAAGTGAAGGTGGGGGTGGTGTGGACTGGAGAGTCTTTCTGGATGTATAAACCAAGCGGAGTCAAATGGTCTTCTTTATCTGTAATTAACTTGCAAACCTTTAGACTTCCATTTTTAAAATGAGCCCAAATTGTAAGACAACTACTTTTAAAGCCACTTTCAAAGCCACTTTCAGAACAAAATGTGTTACATCAAAGCAACAGACCATTATTCAAAGTATTAGTTATAAATCATACCTGTGATTTGGGCACAAGACCTACTCTAAAGAAACCCAGTGTCCCCGTCTCTATCTTGGTACAGTCCACAACTGTAGAGGCAATATTCTCAGGTGAAGGCCCATCACACAATACACCATCAACCTGTACCAGGGATAAACAATTTTCTAAGAGTAAGCAGCTGTAATTTTACACATGTTTTTTTTAAGTCAAAGAAGAAGTTGTAAACAAACATTACCTTATCACCAAGTTTAGCATAGACTTGATTGTGGTGAGTGGTGTCTGCTTCTCCTGTTGGGTTTGCTGATGTCACTGCTATAGGCCCCACCTGTAATTGTAGACAAAGAAATCCGTTAGTACATCAGACTGAGGCAGCCCTATGCTCAATCTGTGTTCTGTGCTCATTTCAGCCAAGAAGGCAGTAAGGGCTCAATAATAAACTTCAGCACCCTGGCAAGTGAGGGGAAAATCAGCAACGTTTCTTGCTTATGATCATTATCTAATGATTTCTGCTGAAAAGTGCAGAGGGTACACAAGGTCTGTAGCAGGCCCAGATGAATGTTCCTCCAAGCCTCACAATAACTGGTTAAAAAAAAAATCACCACGTTTTCAAAACAGTCTTCAGTGGTGCCTTTAAGGGTCGCTGGTTTGGCCGCTCTATGTTCATTTCCACATGAGGCTTGAGCAGCGCACATTCTGCCCAAAATATCATCAGGGTCTTACATATGTCACAGGACCCCGATTTAAATATATACATGGGATCCCTGCCTGTTTTCAGCTGGAGTATGGGCTGCCAAAATTGAGGCCTGCTTGAAAATTGCAAAGGGCAAAGTTGATGTCTAATAAAATGGGATTTAAAGGACTAACATAAGCTTCAACCTCACTGCTTAAGGCATTAGTCAAATCCATCGTCCTATATCCATTATTTTGTATGTAATTCAGAAATGCCTTTTATATGCTACAGACTTTGGAATAGGATCCAATGTCATTGTAGGTTTACTTATTACCACAGTTCAAACCATACAGCGCAACAGCATTTTAGTGAAAATTGAGAAATATTTCAAAAATGACCCCATGAAATTAAACAATAATGTGATCAGAATTAACTATTGCTCCATAGGTGGGAGCCTTTCCCATTGAAACAAGCTCAGAGATTGTGTAAAAGCTGCCACTGAATTGAGAGATCAAATAGGGGCAATAAAGCATTTTTTTTTAAATCACCAATTATAGCATGCATACTGAATAACAAAAGCGCTATTTAGAAAGTTAAATATCTCACCTGGTCAATGAGATGTGTAGTAACAGCACAGTCTGGAATCCTAATGGCAATGCTCTGAGGAGTTCCAATGTATTTATCTGCATGTTTCAGTCCGAATAAGTTCAACCATGTCCCTTTCAATTATAACAGCATTTGTTAATAATTATTCTCCCGTATTTATTTAACTTGGATTTGGGCACAGGAACAGTATACTATTGCAACATGGAGTACTGACATCCAAGGATATGCATTCTAACAATGTGATATGTCCATGGATTATTCATGTTCTTATCTTGGCGTACAGAGACATTTTCAACAGAAGCGAGACACTTACCAAATTGATAGAAATAACAGCTAGTGAGTCCTCCCAGGCCATACCTCTAAGAAGCTGCCTGAAGATCAGCACTGGGAGAGATCCAAGAACAAATTGCCCATCTGCCATTTGAGCTGGAAAATTACACTTGACACAGTCGATGAGGGTAAAAAATCAGGATGGGGGAATATGGAGAGTAGCAAAGGGGTCTTACCTCTGGGGATGACAAGACTGATAGATGAAGGCCAAACTGCCTGCATGAAGTCCCAGAGTAGAGGGTCCAACAAATGTTTTGCTGGTTCTAGTTGTGCTAAATTGGAGATCCAGAGAGACATTGGCCTCTCTTTGGCCTGTTTCTTTGTGCTGTGCAATAAAAAAGGAAATAAAATCTCGCATATGTTGTGTCTGTCTATTCGTTCTTCTAAATCTCAAAACATCAAAATGCTGCAACTACTTAAATGGGGTATGTTATTTGACACATAAGTGGTAGAGACTAAGGAAGAAACTGGCTCAGTCACCTTTGAATTCCCATGAACACCGCAATATTTCTTTAATAAAAATTAAAATAATCAAGTAAGTGGAACATTCGACTTCCTACAGGTGTTTTGTTCATTTCGTTTTAAATCTGAGGGATGTTGTTACTTTACACATACATCATACAACGAATGGATTGAAATTTCATATCCACTTGTGGTGTGTTCCACTCATTTGATGACTTGGAGTTCCATACTCAAACTTTGAGATAAGTCGACATTGAGCTGAGCATCGAAATGAGATTTGCTGCAATGTCGCTATGTTGGTTTGGCAATAAGCTGACAGGCAAAATAGATACTATGTTTGCTCCAGTTGCGTATTCGTGCTTTTAAACTCAGTATTTATTAATAAATAAGAGTAGCAAATCCTCCCCAATAGGGAACTGCTGTTTTCTGTGCCCAAGTAAATTAAATGTGTCTTACAAGATATATTACTGCGATACTCTCCACTTAAGGACTGAAGATCTGCCCCCAAAAATGGAACAACCAATGAAAGAGCATTCCTACTTGTAGGCCTTTTCCACAGCATCGGGACGATTGCAGGCTGCCACCAGCACATACACTGTGTCTGTTGGAATACCACAGGCACCTCCATTTTTCATAATCTCTACAGAAATCAGTTATAAAATAAAGAAAACCCATCACGAAGCTGGAAAACAGAGATGTAAGTGTCTTATCAAAATACAATTCTTACATTTTTTGGAATAGGAAATAGTAAAGTGAAGGTTATGAAGGGAATTGGCCAGGTTAAACCTGGTAAATTGATCACTATGGTGACAAGTACCAACTACCAAGAGACACAAGTAAAAAATTAAGAAGCTAGGTGAAGGAATGGAAATCAGGCAAAATGTTGATGGAAAAAAAATCAGAGATTACAATGCAGAACGGGGCCCCACAGAGGCAGCTGAGGACCAAGAGGACACCGTGGAATGTCCAGAACCTGGATCACTTCGGCCTGCAACACCATCTGTTGGCAGAGCTCAGCCAGGAACACTAGGTCCAGAATAAGAGAACCAGCCAGCAATGAATCCTCATCGGTGCCCGGGAGGACAATGGTGCTGGTGCTGACCCACGATTTTTCAAAAAAAAAATCTAGCTTTTGAATTCCATCGCTAGTCCCATGAATCCCCCCATCACCCCGCACCCCCCACTCCCACCCCCACAAACAAGCCTCTGCATAGCCGCAGCTCGGACCCTCGGAACCAGACGCCTGATGCCGCTGCCAAAAACACTACATCAGCCGAGACCATGCAGGCTTTTACAGCACTCATTTGGAAATGATTTATTTCGTATCTTTTTAATGTTCCAATTAATATTTTTTTTTAAATAAAAGGAAATTCATTTTAGGGCCCAGTATTTTCCCCACTGATTTTCTCCCATTTAAGTTACATTTTAAAAAAGTCCGGATTTTGGACGACACCGCCCCCCGATCAGCGTGATGTCCAGATTTCGGAACATTCCGGTTTTTAGAAATCCGGATTTTGGAGGTCACACTTGGTACTCACATTTCTATGCACTCAATATCATTAGTAAACCCAAAGATTTTATTTCTCTTAATGTCATTTATATAAAAGTAAATAGACTTGTAGAACACATTACCAGGGAAAGTCGCTGAAGACAGAACAAGTAGGTTCAAGCGACAACTACATACCTTTATGAAAGGTGTATTTAGTGTTTTTAATAATTTTTATGTAAAGCAGATTTAAAATCAGCAACTGAGTAATTAAGTTTAAGTAATTGTTCTTTGCTGGGTACAGCTACCTGCCTTAGAGGTTACATTTAAGGAATATAAGTGCAGAAGATAATCTTGTAATATAGGTTTCACTGTCTATTCTTAAAGATGTGAACACAAAAATTAATTGACAGAGTTTGTACTTTACATTTTTCTTAAATGTTCTGCTGAATCTTACCTGCAATTTTTCTGACTGAGGTGGTTTTTCTTGCAGGCAAATGAGGGCATATAGAACTGCCCTGGCCAAACCCACACAGCTTCGCCCAGGCACACCCCATGGGGAACTGCGGGCTCTCAAAGTTCTGGTTAAAGAGGGTGGCCAAAAAGCAGTAAAAATTAACCAAACCAAAAATGATGGTGACCCCAATGTCATATCCAAAAGGATTTGAATTAATGGCATCCAATAGAAAGCTGATCAGAATCAACTGAAAGCTGAGAGAGAAGGCAAACCACACTATGTTGAGAAAGATAGTCCCGATCACCACAAAGCAATTAAAAAGCAGGAAGCAAATAATCCCAATGGCAATACCAAACCCCCTAGTAGAACCATAGAGACCAGCGTATCGGGTCAAACCCCAAATTATCCATGCTAGACCATATAGGATGAAAGCACAACTTTCCAGGGTTTTACCCCGAGAAAAAGATATTGAACCGCACAGAATCTGCAGGGCTCCCCCAGGAATGACTATCCAGGGCAGAACCACAGTAGCTAAAGGAGCAGAAGCATCGACAGATATAGTGATGGCAAAGGCAGCCACAACATTGCAAGCATGGGCTAGAATCTCAGCATCTGAATATCTGGAGTATCCCAAATAAGGGCTGTGGGTGTCTTTGTCTGACTTCAGAGTTAATGTATTCATCCTAATGAGCAAACCCTTTACGATCCCCTTTCCAGTGGGAATAGTAAGGGATCCAATACTATTGAAAAGGGAAATGAAAGTTAAGCAAGCAGATGCTATAAATATGGCCACACTGACAGCTTGTGCAGCACCATGAAAAAAACCAATGGGGCGAGCTGCCACTGCGATACAATAAGAAACAAAAAACAGCAAATAAATTCCATCAACAAGGCTTTTACTCGTCATAAACAGAGCCAGGATGAAAAATAGGACAGCAAGAACAATAGGGACTGGAACTGGAAAGAAGGGTTGGTTGTCTTGCCAGAGCTTGTAAAGTAAAGCATAGCCCTCTGCAAATGTTAATATGGAGGTAAAACCAAAGAATGTAGCAGTCAGGCTGTCAATTGCTCTGTAAGACAAAACACAGGCAACAATTTGATAGACAGCTGCTGTCCACAGCCAGGGAACCTGACCAACAAACAGATTGGAAATTACACCCAAAACCTGGCATCCGAACACACTGGCAGATAGCATATTTGCAACATACCCCAGAGCCACGGTGTCATTTTTGAAGAGGTTCTGGAGCCCAGATTTCAGATGGGAGTTATTCTTGGACAGATCAGTCCCTGGGAAAATGATTTTCCCTTTACTTACGAAGGCAGAAGCATGGCCCAACCCAAAGTAAAGTCCTATAAAGGACACAATCAAATAATTTGAAGCTACTGCAGAACTACCAAAAGATTGATTATATAATGCGGCAATTTCATGGGCGGTAGCAAGAGAGATAGCAAAAGCAATCATAGCCACAATCACTTCCTTTTGGATCAACCCCACCACCCCAATGATGAAGAGCCCCAAGACAAAAGCCGAGTAGCCAGGGACCAGAGCATTCCTGATCCCATCACCTTGAACTACCTTCTCCCCAATCAAGATGTGAATAAGGCCGGATCCACACCAGAGAGCTGACACGGTCAGGCACAGGTTCACAAATAACATAGCATGACTTGAACATTTTCTTACACCTGCAGAAAAAACAATCAGAAAAAAAAAATAGTAGTAAAAGAAACTGCATAGGCGCTTCACACCCACACACGCACACATACATTGAGTTACATTGAGTGTATAGCACACAAACAGGCCATTCGCCCCAACAGGTCTATGCCGACATTTATGCTCCACATACGCCTCCTTTCAACCTTCTTCATTTAAACCGGTCAGCTCCTATTCCTTTCCCCCTCATGTGCTTATCTAATTTCCCCTAAAATACATCTATGCTATTTGCTGCAACTACACCTGATTACCACATTCTTACCACTCTTTGGGTGAAGAAGTTTTGCCTGAATTCCCTATTGGATTTATTAGTAACTTTCTTATATTTATGACCTCTAGTTTTGGATGCCCCCCACTAGTGGAAACATTTTCTCTATGGCTATCCTATGAATCTCTTTAATTATCTTAAAAGACCTCTAACATATTGCCCCTATTTTCTAGAGAAAAGAACCCTAGCCTGTTCAGCCTTTTCTGATAATCCTTTCAGTTCTGTGTGAATCTGTTTTGCAGCTTCTCTAATGCCTCGAAATCCTTTTTTGATAATATGGAGGCCAGCAAGTGTGGTCTAACCAAGGTTCTGTACAAGTTTAACATAACTTCTTTGCTTTTCAATTCTATCCCTCCAGAAATGAACCCCAATGTTAGGTTTGCTTTTTTAAAAAAGAAAATAGTCTTATTAACCTGGGTTGCCACTTTTAGTGATGTGTATCTGAACCCCTCGATGGCTTTTCTCCTGTACAGGTTGAATCATCTTATCCGGTACTCTTTTATCCGGCTACCTCCCTCGTCCGGCATCATTCCCGGCAGAGGGTCGCAACCACGCTGTGTCCTGGGGCTGGCCACTCCTCCCCTCCCCACCACCTCCGGTGCTCCCTCCGAGACCGGGTCGGTGTGCTGCGTCCTGAGGCCGGACGCATTTTGGGCCCAGCTTCGTCCTGGCACTCCTCCTGCCCATCGCACCACGACTGCTTGAAGATACAGATCTTGGTGTCACAGTGGAAGTTCCCCGGCTGGCAGGAGAAGCAGTTCTTCTCGTCAGAGGTTGATGGGACGCCGGTTGTTGCACAAGGACAGGGTCTGCAGCAGCCTGCCACACTCCTGGGCCGCCCCCGTCGTACACTCGCACCATGTACACAGCCACAGAAGTTGCCCAGCCTCTTGCCACAGCTCCTCCTCTCCCCATCGCCTCCGGGCCGACCGAAGCTGGGCCCGAAATGCTGACCTCCCATTGCGGTAAATCCTCTTAACTAGCACAGGCCAGATCCCAAGGATGCTGGATAAGAGAGGTTCAACCTGTACCCCATTCAGGCTCTTATTATCCCAGCAGTATGTGGCCTCATTCTTCCTACCAAAATGCACCATCTCACACTTGCTTATATTGAAATTAATTTGCCAATTACATGCCCATCAGGAAGCTGATTAACATCTTCCTGTCACATTCTTTTTTTTGTATTAACTACAACTCTCAATTTGGTGTTGTCCGCAAATTTTGATATTGTACTTCCAATTACTGAGTCCAAATCATGAATGAACAATAGTGGTTCCAGCAACGATCCCTGTGGAACACCACTTCCCACCTTTTGCTAGTCTGTATAGCTATCCTGAACCCCTACTGTTTTCAGTTTTGCAGCCAGCATGCACACAAGCCTGTACATGTGTCTTCAATGGTCCACATTCCCATTTATCACGCTGTTTCTTCATATGTTTATTAAAAATTATACATTTGGCTTTCATATCCGTTGCAAGCTTTTTTCATATGCCTTTTTGCATCTCATTATTTCTTTGCATCAAAAGAACATAAGAACATAAGAATTAGGAACAGGAGTAGGCCATCTAGCCCCTCGAGCCTGCTCCGCCATTCAACAAGTTCATGGCTGATCTGGCCGTGGACTCAGCTCCACTTACCTGCCCGCTCCCCATAACCCTTAATTCCCTTATTGGTTAAAAATCTAACGATCTGTGACTTGAATACATTCAATGAGCTAGCCTCAACTGCTTCCTTGGGCAGAGAATTCCACAGATTCACAACCCTCTGGGAGAAGAAATTCCTTCTCAACTCGGTTTTAAATTGGCTCCCCCGTATTTTGAAGCTGTGCCCCTAGTTCTAGTCTCCCCGACCAATGGAAACAACCTCTCTGCCTCTATCTTGTCTATGCCTTTCATTATTTTAAATGTTTCTATAAGATCACCCCTCATCCTTCTGAACTCCAACGAGTAAAGACCTAGTCTACTCAATCGATCATCATAAGGTAATCCCCTCATCTCCGGAATCAGCCGAGTGAATCGTCTCTGTACCCCCTCCAAAGCTAGTATATCCTTCCTTAAGTAAGGTGACCAAAACTGCACGCAATACTCCAGGTGCAGCCTTACCAATACCCTATACAGTTGCAGCAGAACCTCCCTGCTTTTGTACTCCATCCCTCTCGCAATGAAGGCCAACATTCCATTCGCCTTCCTGATTACCTGCAAACTAACTTTTTGGGATTCATGCACGAGGACCCCCAGGTCCCTCTGCACCACAGCATGTTGTAATTTCTCCCCATTCAAATAATATTCCCTTTTACTGTTTTTTTTCCCCCAAGGTGGATGATCTCACACTTTCCGACATTGTATTCCATTTGCCAAACCTTAGCCCATTCGCTTAACCTATCTAAATCTCTTTGCAGCCTCTCTGTGTCCTCGACACAACCCGCTTTCCCACTAATCTTTGTGTCATCTGCAAATTTTGTTACACTACACTATATACATAGATGACTTGGAAGAGGGGACAGAGTGAACAGTTGTGGTCCCAGCACCGATCCCTGTGGCACACCACTAACCACCGATTTCCAACCCGAAAAGGACCCATTTATCCCAACTCTCTGCTTTCTGTTAGCCAGCCAATTCTTGATCCATGCTAATACATTTCCTCTGACTCCGTGTACCTTTAGCTTCTGCAGTAACCTTTTGTGTGGCACCTTATCGAATGCCTTTTGGAAATCTAAATACACCACATCCATCGGTACACCTCTATCCACCATGCTCGTTATATCCTCAAAGAATTCCAGTAAATTAGTGAAACATGATTTCCCCTTCATGAATCCATGTTGCGTCTGCTTAATTGCACTATTCCTATCTAGATGTCCCGCTATTTCTTCCTTAATGATAGCTTCAAGCATTTTCCCCACTACAGATGTTAAACTAACCGGCCTTTTGTCTGCCCCCTTTTTTAAACAGAGGCGTTGCATTAGCTGCTTTCCAATCCGCTGGTACCTCCCCAGAGTCCAGAGAATTTTGGTAGATTATAACGAATGCATCTGCTATAATTTCCGCCATCTCTTTTAATACCCTGGGATGCATTTCATCCGGACCAGGGGACTTGTCTACCTTCAGTCCCATTAGCCTGTCCAGCACTACCCCCCGAGTGATAGTGATGTCCCTTCCCACATTCCCGTGACCAGCAATTTTTGGCATAGTTTTTGTGTCTTCCACTGTGAAGACCGAAGCAAAATAATTATTTAAGGTCTCAGCCATTTCCACATTTCCCATTATTAAATCCCCCTTCACATCTTCTAAGGGACCAACATTCACTTTATTCACTCTTTTCCGTTTTCTATATCTGTAAAAGCTTTTACTTTCTGTTTTTATGTTTTGCGTAAGTTTACCTTCGTAATCTATCTTTCTTTTCTTTATTGCTTTCTTAGTCATTCTTTGCTGTTGTTTAAAATGTTCCCAATCTTCTAGTTTTCCCACTAACCTTGGCCACCTTATACGCATTGGTTTTTAATTTGATACTCTCCTTTATTTCCTTGGTTATCCACGGCTGGTTATCCCTTCTCTTACCACCCTTCTTTTTCACTGGAATATATTTTTGTTGAGCACTATGAAAGAGCTCCTTAAAAGTCCTCCACTGTTCCTCAATTGTGCCACCGTTTAGTCTGTGTTCCCAGTCTACTTTAGCCAACTCTGCCCTCATCCCACTGTAGTCCCCTTTGTTTAAGCATAATACGCTCGTTTGAGACACTACTTCCTCACCCTCAATCTGTATTACAAATTCAACCATAGTGTGATCACTCATTCCGAGAGGATCTTTTACTCGGAGATCGTTTATTATTCCTGTCTCATTACACAGGACCAGATCTAAGATAGCTTGCTCCCTTGTTGGTTCTGTAACATACTGTTCTAAGAAACAATCCCGTATGCATTCTGAGTTCCTCCTCCAGGCTACCCCGTGCGATTTGATTTGACCAATCGATATGTAGGTTAAAATCCCCCATGATTACTACCATTCCTTTTTCACATGCCTCTATTATTCCCTTGATTATTGTCTGCCCCACCGTTAAGTTATTATATGGGGGCCTATAAACTACGCCCACCAGTGACTTTTTCCCCTTACTATCTCTAATCTCCACCCACAATGATTCAACATTTTGTTCATTAAAGCCAATATCGTCTCTCACAACTGCCCTGATATCATCCTTTATTAACAGAGCTACCCCACCTCCTTTCCCTTCTTGTCTACCTTTCCAAATCATCAGATACCCCTGTATGTTTAATTCCCAGTCTTGGCCACCCTGCAACCACGTTTCTGTAATGGCCACTAAATCATACCCATTTGTAATGATTTGTGCCGTCAACTCATTTACTTTATTTCGAATGCTGCGTGCGTTTAGGTAGAGTGTTTTAATCCTAGTTTTTAAACCATGATTTTTAGTTTTGACCCCTCCTGCAGCCCCTATATATTCAGTGGCCCTTTTTGTTTTTTGCCTTGGGTTTCTCTTCCCTCCACTTTTACTCATCTCCTTTCTGTCTTTTGCTTTTGTCTCCTTTTTGTTTCCCTCTGTCTCCCTGCATTGGTTCCCATCCCCCTGCCATATTAGTTTAACTCCTCACCAACAGCACTAGCAAACACTCCCCCTAAGACATTGGTTCCGGTCCTGCCCAGGTGCAGACCGTCCAGTTTGTACTGGTCCCACCTCCCCCAGAACCGTTTCCAATGCCCCAGGAATTTGAATCCCTCCCTGCTGCACCACTGCTCAAGCCACATATTCATCTGAGCTATCCTGCGATTCCTACTCTGACTAGCACGTGGCACTGGTAGCAATCCCGAGATTACTACTTTTGAGGTCCTACATTTTAATTTAGCTCCTAGCTCGTTAAATTCGTCTCGTAGGACCTCATCCCTTTTTTTACCTATGTCGTTGGTACCAATGTGCACCACGACCAATGGCTGTTCACCCTCCCTTTTCAGAATGTCCTGCACCCGCTCCAAGACATCCTTGACCCTTGCACCAGGGAGGCAACATACCATCCTGGAGTCTCGGTTGCGGCCGCAGAAACACCTATCTATTCCCCTTACAATTGAATCCCCTATCACTATCGCTCTCCCACTCTTTTTCCTGCCCTCCTGTGCAGCAGAGCCAACCATGGTGCCATGAACTTGGCTGCTGCTGCCCTCCCCTGATGAGTCATCCCCCTCAACAGTACTCAAAACAGTGTATCTGTTTTGCAGGGGGATGACCGCAGGGGCCCCCTGCACTACCTTCCTTGCACTGCTCTTCCTGCTGGTCTTCCATCCCCTAGCTGGCTGTGGACCCTTCACCTGCGGTAAGACCAACTCGCTACACGTGCTACTCACGTCATTCTCAGCATCGTGGATGCTCCAGAGTGAATCCACCCTCAGCTCCAATTCCGCAATGCGGTCCGTCAGGAGCTGGAGGCAGATACACTTCCCGCACACGTAGTCGTCAGGGACACCAGAAGTGTCCTCGAGTTCCCACATGGTACAGGAGGAGCATATGACGTGACCGAGCTCTCCTGCCATGACTTAACCCTTAGATACCCTTAAATTGGCAACAACAATGCTAAAATTTACTCGCTGTTATAGAAGAGAAAAAAGAAAAACTACTCACCAATGACCAACCAATCACTTACCCCCTTGGCTGTGACGTCACCTTTCTATTTCTTTCTGCTTCTTTTTTGCCTTCTCCCTGTAGCTGCACAAGCCCCGCCTCTCCACGCACCTCCGACGCTGCTCCCAACCTCGCAGCCTTTTATAGGCCTCTCCACACACCTCCTCGATGCTGCTCGTGGTTTCTTTTTATAGCTCTCCCAGTCTGCAAGATTTGAACTTTTTCTTGATTTTGTGCAAGCCTTTTCTTTGAGTTTGATACTGTCTATTGCCTCATTTGTTGACCGTGGTTGCTCAACTACAAGAGGAGAGCCATTGTCTTTTAGGGGTATACACTGGTTTTGTAATGTACCAAATATTTAATTTCATTTCTTAGCCCTTTGAAATTTGCCTTACTTAAACTTAAAACCTTGGTTTGTGACTCCCTTCTGTCTTTCAAATCTAATCATATTCTGGTCACTATTTGCAAGATGTTCCCTTGGTGTCAGATTGTTAATTAATTCTGGTTCACTACTCGTCACTAAATCTAGTATTATCCTTTCTTATCTTCCTCCCCGAATATAATGCATGGGATCCTTTGTGGTTTGTCTATTCACTGATGCATACGCACGCACACTCAACTAAACAAGAAAACTACATTGAATAGACCAAATCGCTATCATCCATACAAAACAAACTTCAATTACCATTTAAAATTACAACTATAAATAACTTTAAAAAATACAGGACTGACTTATTAGCAATTAATATTAAGAGCAAATTAGTTTAATTACTAATTTGCATTTGTGGGTGGGAAAGAGAGGAGATTGTCAGATGACCAGATCTAGGACCTCACTGTACATGAAAACAAACTGGCTTTTAACCTGAACCATTTTACAAGCAGGGCAACAGATCCATTTTTATGTACTTTTTAAATTCATGTCAGAAGGTTAATATCTGAACAAAATAAATCTTCCCAGCACAACGTTAATAATGGATGTTCAGGCAGCTCAGTGTCAAAATCAGGGGATTTTAAAATAGTCTATCCCCTGCCTTTACCACTATTTGTGATAATTGGTACCCTGTCACACTGAAGACAAAATTACTGCTGTTAGAAAGAATTGCATTTAGAGTGCCTTTCACAGCCTCAGGGCGGCGGCCAGTGAGTGGTGTGGAGGCACGGGTGGTGGGGTGGAGCGAGTGGGGACGGGGGGTGGGGGGGAGGTGCAGCGAGCAGGAGCGGGGGGGGAGGGGGGAGTGGGGAGCGAGCAAATGAATGGAGTGAGCAAAGAGAGAGAGAGAGGGAGAGATCGGAGAAAGATAGAGGGATGGAGAGATCAGAGAAAGGAGGGTGGGAGAGAACACACAGAGGAGGGAGATTGGAGTTGAGGGGGGCGGAGGGGAAGATCGGAGAGGGGTGTGGGGGAGAATTGGGGGTGGGCAGGAAAAAGAGAAGGCCAGGAACTTGTGATGGGGGGGGGGGTGTAAAGAGTACGGAGAGCACAGTGGCAATGGGGAAGAAAGTGATCCAGGTTTAAAGGATGGAGGGGCGTTGAGTGTGAGAACATGATCCAGATGTTAGGACTGGACAAACAAATCCGGAAGCCACCGGGGGGGGGGGGGGCGGAAGGCTGTCAGGATTTTATTGGGGGAGGTCATGAATTCATGGGGGAGAAACCCGAGGAGGGAGGTAGTGGGGGGAGAAGTTCGGGAACTTGGGTGGGGGGAGGTGGTCGGGAAGCCAAGGTGGGAGGGTGAAGGTCAGGAACTTGGGCAGGGGGGCGGGGTGGGACAGGAACTTGTTTTGGGGGGGAGGGGGGTCGCGATCTTAACCCTTGAGAGAGTGAGCCCTGTCTGTTCCAGTCGAGCTCTGTCTGGACTCGGCGGTCAGAATGGGTCAAATTACACTTTGCAAAGTCAGATTACATAGGCAGGGCGGTTCTAATTACACATTCCTGAGAAAATTCTGGGTGTGTCTTCTCCTCCAAAGGGACCAATCAGCAATCAGGTCTTGTGATCCAGGGGACGCAGAGTTTTCGGTGTTGTAAATGTGCTGCCATAATACTACCGCGCCCCATACTCGGATGCGGAACGATTAGGACACTGGAGAATGTGCTAACCAGAAAACAAAGAGAAGTTCTGCTGCAATACCACCAGCTATAACGAGTCCTATCTTCTACGATGTTTTGATATTTGTAGCATAATGTTACTTACCACAATAGCCTAGGAGAGCCGCCACTATAAGTAGTAAAACTCCCAGCGCAGAACTGGGGATCGGTTGGACGGTGCTATAGTAATTCACAGCCAGCAACAGCGCACCTGACACACACAAGGAAATAAAGGATTCTTTGTAAAAGAATGGCAAGAAATTTGGAAGAAAATAATTGAACGAATTAACTCGAGCAATTTATTTTCAACGTTTACCTGCACATATGCTGACAATCCCCACGGAATTGTGCAGAGTGTGGGTGGTCTCAGGCTCTTGCGGCATCAAGGTCTGGAAGTGTAAAGATTTGTTGAAAATTTGTCTGAGCCGAGCTCTGTGAAATGTGATGATTCTCGTCAGTATTTTAGAAGGACGCCTGTCTAATCTCTAACGTAGTACTGCTGACTCCCCGACCCGTTAGTCAGTCGGTCCCTTTATATCAACTCTTCACGCCCTCCTTCCAGAGTCACAAGTTATTGGATATGCAAATCCGGCAGGAAACTTCCATCGGGGCGTTTCACACACGCTGCTCTTTCCATACAGAACTTTTTTCAAGATATAAAAATCCTTTGGTTTTCAGAGCTTCTCAAATCGCGATTAAAATGAAAAGATATTTATACTATAACAGCCTGGCGTCCGGGTTGTAATTAAATAGAACAAGGAAGCTATCAGGAGAGACGGAGTTACATCTGAGGTGCGAGACATCTCATGGGGAAACTGTTACATATAAATGGGGTGATTGATCTTGCTGCTGTGTTAGGGGAGCATTAAAGAGGAACGGGAAGGGGGCTGAGTCGGGATTAGCAGAGGGTTAGGCGGCAATTTAGACCGACAAGGAACTGAAGCAAAAAGTGTTCGAATTAACCCATTAACAGAAAGTGGAGGTCCTGCAACTGAGGTCATTCTTCCACCTAAACGTTAACCTTCCCTGCTTTAGATTCTGGCTCGCGGGCTAGGTTTTGTTTTATTTAAGATTTTCAGCATTCGCGGTTTTATCTCCAGGCGGGAGAATGTTGGAAATCTGAAATAAACCAGAAAAGTTGAGCTGTGGCAACGTACCGTTTTCCCATGAAACCCAGTCTGGGTAGAAAGGATGATAGTATTAAGAGCAAAGGCCTCTTACTAATGTGACCGGGGTTAGTAGAAAGGAGGATACCATTAGGGTCAGAAAGTACAGTCTCTATTGAGACAATTACCTTTTTCTAAATTCCCATCTTGCATTGGGAGGAGCACAATTATTTCAAGGAACGAACTACAAAAAGACAGGTATTATCAAAAGATTGGCGCCTAATACCGCATCACATATCGGGATAAGGTTTCCCGCCAGCGTTAGGAAATCAATCCCGTCTCTTCGCTCTCAGTCTGTAGCTAAATCATTAATAAATAAACGAGGCCTGATATCAAATTGTATTACAGAACTATTGGACAGGAACTGAAAAATAACGTGTTTGGCCAACAATGCGGAAGAAACGACTACACTGATACTGAGACCAGTATCACTTACCCTTTTCTTTGCATGATGTTGCATTTCTTCGTGGTTTGGACGAGTGCCAATGGTTCATAAAATGAATGTTGGCGCACGACCGCTGTCGTGATAGTAAAGAGTCCTTGCACTAATCCTATCATTGTAGTGCAATTACTGTTTCCTCAAAAGGGAAAGCATCCGATTCTAAATGCTGTTCAGGAATAATTTACTTTTAATCCTATTTTCCCTGAATGATATCACAGTGCACATAAGTGGGTTTAAAAAATGCATTAAACTTCTCCCCATCATTTTCTTATCCCTATCCCTGCTATTATTGCTACAAGTGTTGCGCAAAGTTGCAATATATCAATCATCAAGTTTGGCCTGGAGTCATACTGCATGGTGTGCGAGGATCGCTTTACTATGCTGGGTCATCTCCCAAGTTCTAGTGCCACGCTTGCATTGATGAATTCCCCCAAACAGTGCGAAAGTGGCAGTGTAATTGCATCAGTAAACAACTGTGTATAAACGTGGGCAAATACACGCCGCACTCAACCTTACCCATGCTTAAATTGTACGGTCCAGTTAAAAATCAAATGCATATTATTGAATTATAATTTAGATGGTACAATTACTATTTGTGGGAGATGGTCTGTTACTATATTTGGCATCTGGTTTGACTTTTAGGGTACAGAACCAGTTAGAGCATTCAACCATTTTAACTATTAATGGCTGTCTTCAACAGGTTAAAGACCCGACCTGAGTGAGTGAGAGTATGCTTCCTTTTTTCTAGCACTCGGGTAAGTCCATCTATGCTTTGGCGAAGTATTTAATGGTAACATTTGCTTGTGCTGTGTTTGAGTCGTCTATGGGAAGACTGCCACACAACAAATAATTAAGAGTTATATACTAACAAAATCTAAATGTTTTACTCTGGGTAAAAATATTTGTCGTTTCTTTGACGTCCTAGTTTCGCCCACGAAATGTATCGGACCGACTGCTGTCGCTGTCTACCAACAGGGGGCGCTCCAACCATACAGCACAGGGAGTAGAGATTAAGCTTTGCGTGTAATCGGCGATTCTTGCCTGATAGGAGTTTTTTTTCTCGAGTTTCCGCTCAAAATTATTTGTATATTGCCGAATGCAAAACCTGCCACAAACCAGCGCATTTGGGCAGCGTTTTAAAGCGTATATATATATATTTAAATTTGCTTAAAATATTCCTTGGCATATTTAAGAGTGGTAACTTGGTGCAGTTCGATTAATACAGCTCAAAATGGGTTTATCACAAAAAACAAGCATTTTTAATGTGTCTCCACCACATGTGAGTAACCTGATTTTAAATGACTGCAAATGACTTAAAAATATACAGAACCATGTGCTAGTTATTTTGGGGTACAGTAGTCAGTTTCTTTGTAAATTAAAAACATTGCATTCGAAAGCTTTTAAAACGTGCCTAATAATGTCCTTGTGCCTAAAATAAAACACAATTCTTAGAGCCTCCTCAAAGGCCTGCAACCAACACAATTAGCAGAAACTCCAATGGTGATTAATTCATCCGGTTTGTAGCGCAATGTTTTCTAAACTACTGCAAAAAGATCGGGGAAACTTGATTTGCGCTGAATGTAATTTGCGCTTAAAATTCGACGCCCCTTTGCACCGGTTATATTGATTTCGGCCGAATTGGGCCATAAAACTAACGCAACCGAGCAGAAACTCTACACTATGGTAACTGAACTTAGACTCAGCTGTGCTGCCTCAGTGATGCCATACTCTTTCAGACACTCAAAGCTCTCGCACCAATAATGGCCACTTGGATAGAGGGATGGATGGGTGGCTTTCCTGGAGTGTGCTACCACAAGGCAGGCATTGGCCACATATTAAAGTCAATAGGTAATACAGGAAGTAATGAGACCTGCTCCATTTTCTAACCAGGTATCTGAAGCAACCAACACAATTGAGCAACACATGAAGTATTTCCCTTTGATTAAAGACAAACTGTTTGTTTTTAAAAAGTCACATTAAATTTAAAAGAGGGAGAGGATATACTTTGTATGAAACATGTGGAATAAGTTCATTATTGAAGGATATACATCTGCTATCATGATCAACAACCCAGTTGAGATTTTTTTTCTTCCGTTTTCTCCCTGAAATCTCTCCTTAAGACACTTGCTGGGGATTCAGCACCTTAGCGCTGGCTATTAAGGCTGGTTTCAGCAAAAAAATGGTGGCTGCCTCGCTTCCATTCACATCATTTTGGGCAAGTCAGCAGCGCGGCCATTGCCTGATCTCACCAGAAAAATGCTAATGCGGCAAATCATGATGTCAATCATCGTGCAACACATTTGATGCACGACCTGCTATTTTCGACATTGCCTGTATGGCCTCCACAAAGCACAACTCTTTTGAAAGGAGACAAAATTAACCAGTTAAGTCAAGTGCCCCAATCTGGGGGGCACTCCAAACATTTTTCAACTGCCCTTTTTTTTGTTGTTTTTTTTTGTGACTTTTTTTGTTTTTTTTTGTGATCCACAAAGCACACATAGCTGAACCTGCGTTCAGCTGCACGAGGGAACACACCCCGCCAGCGTTAATTAAAGGGATTTGCAGGTGGCTTGCTTTTTGATTTCTACTGGCTCTGTGTAAGTTTGTACAACTGTTTGGAGCTTTATAGTAATTTAAAGTTGGTGAGGTAACAGGGAGTGGTGCTGCACATGGTGAAGGATTTGCTTCTGAATTCAAGGGTTTTGCTCAGACCACTTGCTCCCAGTCATGGGCTCTGTAATTGCAGTCCCCCTCATGCTGGACCATGACAGGGAGATAGAGCAGAAGAAGCAAAGAAGAGGACAAGCTGCTCATAGAGGGGGAAGAAGGAGGGGCAGGAGGGCTCGCAGTAGGAGACCTTACCCACCTATGGTCTTCCGAGAGCACTTCTCCTACCTGCACTTAAGCCAGGAGCGGTGTATTCAGAGGCTCCGCTTCATCAAGGAGGTGGTCACAGAACTCTGCCACCTCTTGGAACCAGACCTGCAGCTTTAGGCCAAGGCGATGACAGTGCTGCCAGTGGCCCTGAATTATTTTGCCATCGGATCCTTCCAATCTGGAGCAGGCAACATAACTAACATCTCCCAGTTCACTGTCCATCGCTGCATCTGGGAGGTCACATAGGCTCTGTACTCTAGGAGAAGGAACTTCATTGTCTTCTCTCTGAAAAGAGAGAAGCAGGAGGAGCGTGCATATGGCTTCCCCATGGTGCAGGGCACCATTGACTGCACACGTGTGGCTTTGCGGGCACCGCATATCAATCCTGAGGTGTACCATAATCGCAAAGGCTACCATTCACTTAATGTGCAGTTTGCATGATGGTGAATGCCCGCTATCCTGGCAGCAGTCATGATGTTTTCATCCTGTGCCAGTCCACTGTGCCAGAAATCTTCCAGCCCACCCCATTGAACCTGAGGGCAGCTGATCAAAGATGTGGGCTAGCCGCTCTGCACCTGGCTGATGACTGCACTCCGCAACCACACCACTCATGACCAGCAGTCATATAAAGACAGCAATGCTGCCAGAGGAACCTCATTGAGCAGACCATCGGGGTGCTAAAGGATTGGTTCCACTGCCTTGACTGCTTAGGAGGGGCCCTCCATTATTCCCCGGAGCTGGTGTCCCAATTCATGGTGGTCTGCTGCATCCTCCACAACTTGGCCATCATGAGGATACAGCCCTGCCATCACATGTTCCACGACCACCTCTGGAGAAGGAGGATGGAGGGAGGAGGAGGGAGGGAAGAGGCATGCAGCAGATCCCCAGTGTGGATGGGCTGTTTGTGAGTGTCTCATCGGACTCTGGTTCCCCCGAATGAAATTCCAGATCTCATTGTTCAATACTTCCCCACCTTACCATCCCTCTGTCATGGAACATCGCAGCATCCTCTTGGGCATCAAGCTGAAATGAGAGCCACCACAAAATAAACATTCTAAACATAATTTATAACTGAATCAATGCAATACTACATAATAAAGTAAACTAATCACCCTTGTGAATTCCCTTAGTGTCTGTCTTTCATGTTCCTTTGCCTATTGTAGTGCTCCTGCCAGAGGAACCTCATTGAGCAGACCATCGGAATGCTAAAGCATTGGTTCCGCTGCCTTGACTGCTTAGGAGGTGGAAGGCTGCTGACTTTCCATGGGGGACTCTGCAGATAGCCTTGCAGGATGACCTTGAGCAGCTCTGGGTCTAGAAGGCCCGGTGCAGACTGCATCATCTCAGCATGGACGGCAGCAGTCTGTGCTGGCTGTCTAACTTTATAGGCCTCGAGAGGCAGCGGGAGTTCGTGGTCGCTGAGGCGTGAGTCCGGGGATCGGCGAGAGGCCTATAAAGGCCGCGAGAGGCAGCGGGAGTTCGTGGTCGCTGAGGCGTGAGTCCGGGGATCAGCGAGAGGCCTATAAAGGCCGTGGGAGGTAGCGGGAGTTCGTGGCCGCTGAGGCGTGAGTCCGGGGATCGGCGAGAGGCCTATAAAGGCCGCGAGAGGCAGCGGGAGTTCGTGGTCGCTGAGGCGTGAGTCCGGGGATTAGCGAGAGGCCTATAAAGGCCGCGGGAGGTAGCGGGAGTTCGTGGCCGCTGAGGCGTGAGTCCGGGGATCGGCGAGAGGCCTATAAAGGCCGCGAGAGGCAGCGGGAGTTCGTGGTCGCTGAGGCGTGAGTCCGGGGATTAGCGAGAGGCCTATAAAGGCCGCGGGAGGTAGCGGGAGTTCGTGGCCGCTGAGGCGTGAGTCCGGGGATCGGCGAGAGGCCTATAAAGGCCCAGCTTGTGCAGCTACAGGGAGAAGGCAAAAAAGAAGTAGAAAGAAATAGGAAGGTGACGTCACAGCCAAGAGCGTAAGTGATTGGCTGGTGATTTGGTGAGTAGCTTTTCTTTTTTCTCTTCTATAACAGCGAGTAAGCTGTTAACATTGTGTTGCCAGTTTAAGTGTATCTAAGGGTTAAGTCGTGGCAGGAGAGCTCGGTCACCTGATATGCTCCTCCTGTACCATGTGGGAACTCAGGGACACTTCCGGTGTCCCTGACGACTACGTGTGCGGGAAGTGTATCCGCCTCCAGCTCCTGACGGTCCGCGTTGCGGAATTGGAGCTGAGGGTGGATTCACTCTGGAGCATCCACGATCCTGAGAATGACGTGAGTAGCACATGTAGCGAGTTGGTCTTACCGCAGGTGAAGGGTCCACAGCCAGATAGGGAATGGAAGACCAGCAGGAAGAGAAGTGCAAGGAAGGTAGTGCAGGGGTCCCCTGCGGTCATCCCCCTGCAAAACAGATACACCGCTTTGAGTACTGTTGAGGGGGATGACTCATCAGGGAAGGGCAGCAGCAGCCAAGTTCATGGCACCGTGGCTGGCTCTGCTGCACAGGAGGGCAGGAAAAAGAGTGGGAGAGCGATAGTGATAGGAGATTCAATTGTAAGGGGAATAAATAGGTGTTTCTGCGGCTGCAACCGAGACTCCAGGATGGTATGTTGCCTCCCTGGTGCAAGGGTCAAGGATGTCTTGGAGCGGGTGCAGGACATTCTGAAAAGGGAGGGTGAACAGCCAATTGTCATGGTGCACATTGGTACCAACGATATAGGTTAAAAAAAGGGATGAGGTCCTACGAGACGAATTTAAGGAGCTAGGAGCTAAATTAAAATGTAGGACCTCAAAAGTAGTAATCTCGGGATTGCTACCAGTGCCACGTGCTAGTCAGAGTAGGAATTGCAGGATAGCTCAGATGAATACATGGCTTGAGCATTGGTGCAGCAGGGAGGGATTCAAATTCCTGGGGCATTGGAACCGGTTCTGGGGGAGGTGGGACCAGTACAAACTGGAAGGTCTGCATCTAGGCAGGACCGGAACCAATGTCCTAGGGGGAGTGTTTGCTAGTGCTGTTGATGAGAAGTTAAACTAATATGGCAGGGCGATGGGAACCAATGCAGGGAGACAGAGGGAAACAAAAAGGAGACAAAAGCAAAAGACAGAAAGGAGATGAGTAAAAGTGGAGGGCAGAGAAACCCAAGGCAAAAAACAAAAAGGGCCACTGAATATATAGGGGCTGCAGGAGGGGTCAAAACTAAAAATCATGGTTTAAAAACTAGGATTAAAACACTCTACCTAAACGCACGCAGCATTCGAAATAAAGTAAATGAGTTGACGGCACAAATCATTACAAATGGGTATGATTTGGTGGCCATTACAGAAACGTGGTTGCAGGGTGGCCAAGACTGGGAATTAAACATACAGGGGTATCTGACGATTCGGAAAGATAGACAAGAAGGGAAAGGAGGTGGGGTAGCTCTGTTAATAAAGGATGATATCAGGGCAGTTGTGAGAGACGATATTGGCTCGAATGAACAAAATGTTGAATCATTGTGGGTGGAGATTAGAGATAGTAAGGGGAAAAGGTCACTGGTGGGCGTAGTTTATAGGCCCCCAAATAATAAATTCACGGTGGGGCGGGCAATAATCAAGGAAATAATGGAGGCATGTGAAAAAGGAATGGTAGTAATCATGGGGGATTTTAACCTACATATCGATTGGTCAAATCAAATAGCACGAGGTAGCCTGGAGGAGGAATTTATAGAATGCATACGGGATTGTTTCTTAGAACAGTATGTTACAGAACCGACAAGGGAGCAAGCTATCTTAGATCTGGTCCTGTGTAATGAGACAGGAAAATTAAACGATCTCCGAGTAAAAGATCCTCTCGGAATGAGTGATCACAGTATGGTTGAATTTGTAATACAGATTGAGGGTGAGGAAGTAGTGTCTCAAACGAGCATGCAATGCTTAAACAAAGGGGACTACAGTGGAATGAGGGCAGAGTTAGCTAAAGTAGACTGGAAACACAGACTAAACGGTGGCACAATTGAGGAACAGTGGAGGACTTTTAAGGAGCTCTTTCATAGTGCTCAAGAAAAATATATTCCAGTGAAAAAGAAGGACGGTAAGAGAAGGGATAACCAGCCATGGATAACCAAGGAAATAAAGGAGAGTATCAAATTCAAAACCGATGCAAATAAGGTGGCCAAGGTTAGTGGGAAACTAGAAGATTGGGAAAATTTTAAACGACAGAAAAGAATGACTAAGAAAGCAATAAAGAAAGGAAAGCTAGATTATGAAGGTAAACTTGCGCAAAACATAAAAACAGATAGTAAAAGCTTTTACAGATATATAAAACGGAAACGAGTGACTAAAGTAAATGTTGGTCCCTTAGAAGATGAGAAGAGGGATTTAATAATGGGAAATGTGGAAATGGCTGAGACCTAAACAATTATTTTGCTTCGGTCTTCACAGTGGAAGACACAAAAACCATGCCAAAAATTGCTGGTCACAGGAATGTGAGAAGGGAGGACCTTGAGACAATCACTATCACGAGGGGGGTAGTGCTGGACAGGCTAATGGGACTGAAGGTAGACAAGTCCCCTGGTCCTGATGAAATGCATCCCAGGGTATTAAAAGAGATGGCGGAAGTTATAGCAGATGCATTCGTTGTAATCTACCAAAATTCTATGGACTCTGGGGAGGTACCAGCGGATTGGAAAGCAGCTAATGCAACGCCTCTGTTTAAAAAAGTGGGCAGACAAAAGGTAGGTAACTATAGGCCGGTTAGTTTAACATCTGTAGTGGGGAAAATGCTTGAAACTATCATTAAGAAAGAAATAGCAAGACATCTAGATAGGAATAGTGCAATCAAGCAGACGCAACATGGATTCATGAAGGGGAAATCATGTTTAACTAATTTACTGAAATTCTTTGAGGATATAACGAGCATGGTGGATAGAGGTGTACCGATGGATGTGGTGTAGTTAGATTTCCAAAAGGCATTCGATAAGGTGCCACACAAAAGGTTACTGCAGAAGATAAAGGTACGCGGAGTCAGAGGAAATGTATTAGCATGGATCGAGAATTGGCTGGCTAACAGAAAGCAGAGAGTCGGGATAAATGGGTCCTTTTCGGGTTGGAAATCGTTGGTTAGTGGTGTGCCACAGGGATCGGTTCTGGGACCACAACTGTTTACAATGTACATAGATGACCTGGAAGAGGGGACAGAGTGTAGTGTAACAAAATTTGCAGATGACACAAAGATTAGTGGGAAAGCGGGTTGTGTAGAGGACACAGAGAGGCTGCAAAGAGATTTAGATAGGTTAAGCGAATGGGCTAAGGTTTGGCAGATGGAGTACAATGTCGGAAAGTGTGAGGTCATCCACCTTGGGGAAAAAAACAGTAAAAGGGAATATTATTTGAATGGGGAGAAATTGCAACATGCTGCGGTGCAGAGGGACCTGGGGGTCCTTGTGCATGAAACTCTTTTGAGTTTATCTGTGAAAACATAAAACATTAAACGGTGCCACCCGACCTGGGTGACACTCCAGACATTTACAAGGCCCATTTTTTTTTTTTCCCCCTTTTTTGTGTTTTTTTTTTGTTTTTTCTTTTTTTTTGTTTTTTTTTTTTGGGCACTAAAATCACAATTTTTCCCCAGTGCCCCCTATAAAAGGGAAGGGGACACTAAAAGCACCGGCAATTAAAACAAATTAACTTTAAAACGTAAAATCAAATTAAAATTTGGTTGCCGGGCGTGATGATGCACTCCAGTCCCTCCGGTGCCCACCTCTCGCGGAAGGCCGCGAGCGTACCGGTGGACACCGCATGCTCCATCTCCAAGGACACCCTGGACCGGATGTAAGAGCGGAAGAGAGGCAGGCAGTCAGGTTGAACGACCCCCTCGACCGCCCGCTGCCTGGACCGGCTGATGGCACCCTTGGCCGTGCCCAGGAGCAGTCCTACGAGGAGGCCTTCGGACCTACCCGCTCCCCTCCGCACAGGGTGCCCAAAGATCAGGAGAGTGGGACTGAAGTGCAGCCAGAATTTCAGGAGCAGCCCCTTCAAATAATGGAACAGGGGCTGCAACCTTGTGCACTCCATAAAAACATGGAACACGGACTCCTCCAGACCGCAGAAATTGCAGGCGGCCTGGGAGTCCGTGAACCGGCTTAAAAATTTGTTGCACGGCACTGCTCCGTGCACCACCCTCCAGGCCAAGTCCCCGATGAATAGTGGGAGGACCCCTGCGTAGAGTGCCCTCCATCGGGGACCCCCGCCTCCTCCGGACGGCAAGATGGTGCGCCATGGCGTGTCCGGACGGCCGGCGAGGATGGCAAAGTTGAGGGTGTGCAGGAGCAGCCCGTACAGGAAACCCCTCCGCGCGGAACTGAAAGGCACGGAGGGGATTTCCCCGAGGCGGCTCAAGTTGTGAGGCGCCGGCCCCCGAGGGAGGTTCCGGGGTTTGGCGCCGATGAGGAATTCCGTCCGGACGGGGGTCAGTTCGGACGGGATCTCCCCACGTGCTTGAGCCTCCTCGATACACCTAACGGAGTCAGGGCCCAGAGCTGTTTTTAGCGACTCGATGGCATCGGCCGCGCGGCGGACGTTGGCAGAATTTAGGCGCCGCGCCAGCGTGACTGGCGCCATCCAGCCCGCTCCTCCGCCATCGAGCAGGTCCCTGACCCTGGTCACCTCACCAGCCACAGCCCTCTCTTCCGACCGCCACATGAAGCCTCGGCCGTGGAGGTACGGATTCCCGAGCAGCGGCTCCTGCAGGACGGCCGCCACTCCAGCCGGCGGAGAGCTGCGCTTGGTGGAGACTTTGTTCCAGACCCTGATGAGTTCCCTGTAAAAGACAGGCAGCTCCCGGAGGGCGGTCCTGGCACCCCCCAAGTTCACAAACAGGAGCTGCGTGTCATAATTGAGGTCGAGCTGCTGGCGGAAGAAATACCTCGCCAGAGCACACCACCTAGGAGGGGGCTCGACGTAAAGGTATCTCTGCAGGGTCTGAAGACGGAAAGTCGCGAGCTGGGCGCTGACGCACACCAACGACTGACCGCCCTCCTCAAGCGGGAGACTCAAGACCGCGACAGAGACCCAGTGCTTCCTGTTGTTCCAGAAGAAGTCCACCAGCTTCTTCTGTATCTTGGCGACAAACGCAGGGGGAGGGGTCAAAGTGACCAGCCGGTACCACAGCATTGCGGCCACCAGCTGGTTTATGACTAGCGCTCGACCCCTGTAGGACAGCACTCGGAGCAGTCCTGTCCAGCGCCCTAGGCGAGCGGTGACCTTGGCCTCCAGCTCCTGCCAGTTCGCCGGCCAGGCTTCCTCGTCGGGGCTAAGGTAGACTCCCAGATAGAGGAGATGGGTCGTGCTCCAGGCAAAAGGCCTGAGCTCCTCCGGCAGGGAGTCCACCCGCCACTGACCCACCAGGAGTCCGGAACATTTCTCCCAGTTGATCCTGGCGGAGGACGCGGCCGAGTAAATCTCCTGGCACTCACGCATCCTCCGCAGGTCAGCGGGATCCTCTACCGCGAGGAGCACGTCATCGGCGTAAGCCGAGAGGACGACCTCCACGCCCGGCCCTTGCAGAGCCAGTCCCGTCAACCTCGTCCGCAAGAGGCGCAGGAAAGGCTCCACGCAAACGGCGTATAACTGGCCGGACATGGGGCATCCCTGGCGCACCCCTCTCCTAAAGCGAAGGGGCGCCGTCAAGGACCCGTTAACCTTAATCAGACACTCCGCGGCGGCGTACAAAAGTCGGATCCGGGCGACGAAATGCGTCCCGAACCCGAAAGCGCGCAGAGTTCCGAGCAGATAGTCGTGATCCACCCTGTCGAACGCCTTCTCTTGGTCGAGGGATAGGAAGGCGACCGACAGACCAGCCTCCTGGGAGCAATGGATGAGGTCCCGGACCAGATGGATGTTGTCGTGGATTGTCCGGCCCGGGACCGTGTAGGACTGGTCGGGGTGGATCATGTGGTCCAGCACGGCACCAAGGCGAGCAGACATCGCCCTGGCGAAGATTTTGTAGTCCGTGCTGAGGAGGGAGACCGGGCGCCAGTTCTTAAGGAGGCGGAGATCGCCCTTCTTAGGCAGCAGGACGATGACTGCCCTGCGCCAAGAGAGGGGCATCTCCCCGGTCGCCAGACTTTCCCCCAGGACCCGCGCGTAGTCGCCCCCCAGGACGTCCCAGAACGCCCTGTGGAACTCCACGGTCAGCCCGTCCAGCCCCGGGGATTTTCCCCTCGAGAGCCGGGCGAGGGCACCGGTCAGCTCCGCCAGGCTTAGCGGAGCTTCCAGATTTTCGGCGCCCTCCGGGCCGACCTTCGGCAGGTCCTCCCACAAAACTCTACGCGCTTCCTCGCTGGACGGATCCGGAGAGAACAGAGCCCCGTAATATTCACGGACCCTGTTGTTGACGCCCTCCGGATCCGAGACGAGAGAGCCGTCGTCGGCCAGCAGCGTCAAGAGCTGCTTACGGACACTCTGCCTTTTTTCCAGCGAGTAGAAGAAGGGGGAGCCGCGGTCCAGATCCCGCAGGAACCGGATCCGCGACCTCACGAACGCGCCTCGGGACCCGACGAGCTGCAGGTCCTTCAGCGCGGCCTTCTTCGCTTCGTACACCGTCCGCAGGGCCGGGTCCTGGACGACTTGACCGAGACGGGCTTCCAGGTCGAGCACCTCTTTTTCTAGGCGCCCGACTCTGGCCGCCCGCCTCTTGGTCGACCCCCTCGCGTACTCTTGACAGAAGACGCGGACGTGAGCCTTGCCCACGTCCCACCATAGCCTCAAGGAGGGGAAGCCCCCCTGCTTCCTTCTCCAGTCGGACCAGAATCGACGGAACGAGTCCTGGAACCGCACGTCCTCCAGCAGCCGGTTGTTAAAGTGCCAGTACGCGAACCCCGCCCTCGCGCGGAGCGAAGCGAGCTCCGCCCACACCAGGTGGTGGTCCGAACACGGCACCGGCCGCATGGAGGCCGCCGGGACGCAGGAAACGTACGCCCGAGACACGTAAAGGCGGTCGACTCTAGACCATCCAACTCCAGGCCTCACCCAAGTAAAGGCGCTGGAGTCGGGGTGGAGATTTCGCCAGACGTCCACCAAGTCGAAGGACCCGACCAGGTCCCTCAACTTCTCCATCGCCGTCATGCACTGCGGGGCACCGGAGCGGTCCCTCGCCTCGAGGGTGCAGTTAAAATCCCCCCCGAGGACAATGCAGTCGCCGACGTCGACGGAGCCAAGAAGAGCGGACACCTCTTCAAAGAAGCGCGTCTGCTGCGGGCCGGGATGAGGGGCGTACACGTTCACGAGATGGAGCGGCACGTCCCCCAGGCGAACCGTTACGTGCAGCAAGCGGCCTGGCACGGGCTCCTCGACCCCCAAGATCTCCGGCTGAAAATGCGGGCCCAGCAAGATGGCCACCCCACTAGAAATGGCGGTGAGGTGGCTCATGCGGACCTCTCCTTGCCATTCCAGGAGCCACGTGGCTTCGTCTCCCGGAACGGTGTGGGTTTCTTGCAGGAAGCACACCGCATATTTCCCCTCCCGCAGGAGCGAAAAATTGTCAAATCTACGGCGTGCCCCTCTGCCGCCGTTGATGTTGAGGCTGGCTATGGTTATCTTCATGGCAAAAGCATAGTGCAACCTCTACCTTAACCTATTGTGGGGGAGGGAGCGGAGTCTTTTGTTGAACTCCGCTCCCTCCGCAGCCCAGCGAGGAGTCCCTCGAGCTCGCGCAGCTCAAGGTGCTGCTCCTTTGTCAAGGGCCCGCCCGCGGCCAAGGTTTTAACGGCGGCGCGGACGGACCCCTTGATCAGCTCCGGCTCGGACCATTTTTCCAGGGCCAGTCGGGCTTGGTCGCGGCGACCCCGGCTCTGGGCCAAAAAGTCCCGGAGTTCCTTTGCAGGAACGAGGAGGGCCTCAGCGGCGGCCGCGAGCAGATCCACCGCCTCCCTGGCGGTGGTCTCTAGGTCTTCACCCGCGTCCCCCACCGAGTCCCCGTCCTCCTCCGGGAGGTGGCCGCCAGCGGCCGGCCCATCGACCGCACAAGGTACGGCAAATGAACCGGCCGCTCCAACCGGCCCTGGCACTGCCCCGATCCCACCCCCAGGATCGTCGGCAGAGGAGTCCCCACTGGGCTCTTTTAAAAATGGTGCTGGGTCGGGAAATGACAGCGGAAGGGGTTCCCCCTCCGCCCCAGGAACCGGAGAACAAGGAGAGACCCGGCCATAGGAAATCCCCAGGCCCTCCAAGTGCTCCAGCTCCAAAGTAAGGGGCGAGGGTGGGTGTTCCTCCCCCTCCCCGCTGCCACCCCCCGGCCCAGCATCTACAGTGTCATAATTATTTAATTGTTTTTCTGCCGGGTCGAGCGACTCCCGGGGGAAGTTGGATAATAGCTGGGCGGGCTCAGGTTCGGCCTTTTCGGCCCCGCCCGCCTCAGTCCCCGGGACGCCCGGCCCGGTGGCTACGCATTCCTCCGCGGTCCCCACGCCCCCCACGACAGGCAGATCTTCCACTCCATCCCCGGGAGGCAGAGGCTGGGCAGCCTCAACTGTCTCACCCTCCCCGGGGAAAGACTCCTCGCGCCTGCAGCGCAATTTGGGGGCGCTGGTGGGGGACGCGGGACACGCGGCGGGCACCGCCTCCTCCGCGGAGGGATGTTGTTCCCCCTCCGCCTCATCGGAGCCGCGCCTCCTTTTGTTCCTGGGGGCGCGCGGAGTCAGGGAGACCTCCATGTCTGCCGAGGCCTCCCGCTCCGCCCCCCCCTTTTCCTTTTCTTGCCCGCGCCTGGGCCCCTCTGTGGTGGTATTCAAGGGCCCGGGCACGGGCTCGGGGCACCCCGCGCTCGCCGGTGACTGGGTTGGGCTGAGCGCGGTGGTCAGACTTTCCGGCGCACTGAGGGGACCCGCCTCTAGATGTTTCTCCTTCTTCCGCGCCTTCTTTCCGCTCGGACGCTCTCCCTCCCCCCCGCCGGAGGCCCTGAAAACAAAGGCCTCCGACGATGCCCGCGCACCCATGGCTCCCGGCACGCGGACGCAACTAGGGGGAGGGGTGGCGGCGGCGCCAGCCTTGGCCGCCTTCGGTGGTTTGGCGGCCTTGGAGGCGGGGCAGTTCTTGCGAACGTGCCCCACCTCCCTGCAGGCATGGCACCGCACGCCGTCCGACGTCCAGAAGACGCGGTAGGCAGTCCCCTCGTGCACCACATTAAAATGACCTTCCGTCGTCTCCTCCCGCGCCAGCCGGACAAAGAGCTGGCGGCGGAAGGAGAACACGTGGCGCAGGCTGTTCTCCCTGAGGCCGAGCGGTATGGGGTTGATCCCTGACCTTACCTCCCCCAGTTGTTGTAGGTGAGGGAGGAGGAGCTCAGCGGAAACAAAGGGCGGGACGTTTGAAACGATGACCCTCTGCGCGGTGGCCTCGAGAGGGTCCACCGGCAGGAACGTCCCGCCCACCGTGAGCCCCTTTTCAAGGGCCAGGGACACCGCCCGCTCCGACCCCAGGAAGAACACGGCCTTCCCAGACATCTTGGAGGCTGCGACAATGGCCGAGGGGCCGACTACCCCAGCCATCGCCCGCACGCACTCCTCAATGCTCATTGTGGGGTGAGTGTAGCTCCTGACCCCGTGTTTCCTGGTTATAAGTCTGAATGGTGGCAGGGCAGCGGGTGGCGCAGGAGGTGCCGTGGATGTGGACACCGCCTGCGCATACGTCCTTGCTGGCCCTGCCACCGGCGTGGATGGGGTCGCCATCACGGGGTCCCTTTAAGGGCTACACCCACCCCAAAGTCACAGGCCTTAATGGTCTTTAATGGCCTCTTATGTTAACTGAGCAGAGGAGCCCTTAACGAGGCACCTCTCCCCTCGTTGACAATTGGGGAGAGGCCTTGCTCCCTCTGCTCAGTTGTCTTAATTGGGTTTTTTTTTATTAATTTGGAAGGAAAGGGTTCTCAGAGAGAGAGGGGAGAAACAGAGGGTAACGGAGAAAGAGAGAGGGGGGTGGGAAGGGGGGGGGGCTGCGAGGGCAGGTCTCCCCTCGCAGCTGTGGGTGGGTGCACTCCCCAGATGGCAAAACACAAAAGTCTTTGGGGTGGTCTTCAAGTGGGGGGAGAAGATGTCTTCACCTGGGGTAGCTGGAGCCACCAGGCACTCCTAACGATCTTTAATTGGGTGATTGATGACAATCTTCAGCCTGGTAGCTCCAGCTATCCCAGGCTAGGCAAATGTGGGGGGGTGGGGGGGGTTCCAATTGTGGGGGGGGCCCAGTTGTAAGCACGGCCCCCACGCACACTACCACACACACACACACACACCCCCCGCGATGTTCCGGCCCTCAGTGGTCTTCTTTCCTCCCCCCACCGAAACAACAAAGTCTTTTTGGGGAAATGCACCCACACCCACCTGTAGAATGTAGAGTCTCCCTCCTTCCACACTGGATGGTTGTTGTGGTTTTTCCCCCTCTCTCCAACTCCTTGCAGAAATGATAAAAGTTGATAAAGTTTTCTGTTCTCCTCCTCTCCCTCTGGGTAAAGTTGGTGTTGAAGCCCCTTCCTTCCTTCTCTTCCTGGGCTGGTCTCAGGGCTCTCCAGGCAGGAGCTCAAGTTGCTAGCTGCTTCCCTCACTGCTCACAGCTTCTACTGAGCAGGACACGCCTCCACTGCTGCACAATTGGTCCTTGTGCATGAAACTCTTTTGAGTTTACCTGCGAAAACATAAACATTAAAGAGTGCCACCCGACCTGGGTGACACTCCAGACATTTACAAGGCCCTTTTTTTCCCCCCCTTTTTTTTTTTTTGTTTTTTTTTTGAGTTTTTCTTTTTTTGGTTTTTTTTTTTGGGCACTAAAATCACAATTTTTCCCCAGTGCCCCCTATAAAAGGGAAGGGGACACTAAAAGCACCGGCAATTAAAACAAATTAACTTTAAAACGTAAAATCAAATTAAAATTTGGTTGCCGGGCGTGATGATGCACTCCAGTCCCTCCGGTGCCCACCTCTCGCGGAAGGCCGCGAGCGTACCGGTGGACACCGCGTGCTCCATCTCCAAGGACACCCTGGACCGGATGTAAGAGCGGAAGAGAGGCAGGCAGTCAGGTTGAACGACCCCCTCGACCGCCCGCTGCCTGGACCGGCTGATGGCACCCTTGGCCGTGCCCAGGAGCAGTCCTACGAGGAGGCCTTCGGACCTACCCGCTCCCCTCCGCACAGGGTGCCCAAAGATCAGGAGTGTGGGACTGAAGTGCAGCCAGAATTTCAGGAGCAGCCCCTTCAAATAATGGAACAGGGGCTGCAACCTTGTGCATTCCATAAAAACATGGAACACGGACTCCTCCAGACCGCAGAAATTGCAGGCGGCCTGGGAGTCCGTGAACCGGCTTAAAAATTTGTTGCACGGCACTGCTCCGTGCACCACCCTCCAGGCCAAGTCCCCGATGAATAGTGGGAGGACCCCTGCGTAGAGTGCCCTCCATCGGGGACCCCCGCCTCCTCCGGACGGCAAGATGGTACGCCATGGCGAGTCCGGACGGCCGGCGAGGATGGCAAAGTTGAGGGTGTGCAGGAGCAGCCCGTACAGGAAACCCCTCCGCGCGGAACTGAAAGGCACGGAGGGGATTTCCCCGAGGCGGCTCAAGTTGTGAGGCGCCGGCCCCCGAGGGAGGTTCCGGAGTTTGGCGCCGATGAGGAATTCCGTCCGGACGGGGGTCAGTTCGGACGGGATCTCCCCACGTGCTTGAGCCTCCTCGATACACCTAACGGAGTCAGGGCCCAGAGCTGTTTTTAGCGACTCGATGGCATCGGCCGCGCGGCGGACGTTGGCAGAATTTAGGCGCCGCGCCAGCGTGACTGGCGCCATCCAGCCCGCTCCTCCGCCATCGAGCAGGTCCCTGACCCTGGTCACCTCACCAGCCACAGCCCTCTCTTCCGACCGCCACATAAAACCTCGGCCGTGGAGGTACGGATTCCCGAGCAGCGGCTCCTGCAGGACGGCCGCCACTCCAGCCGGTGGAGAGCTGCGCTTGGTGGAGACTTTGTTCCAGACCCTGATGAGTTCCCTGTAAAAGACAGGCAGCTCCCGGAGGGCGGTCCTGGCACCCCCCAAGTTCACAAACAGGAGCTGCGTGTCATAATTGAGGTCGAGCTGCTGGCGGAAGAAATACCTCGCCAGAGCACACCACCTAGGAGGGGGCTCGACGTAAAGGTATCTCTGCAGGGTCTGAAGACGGAAAGTCGCGAGCTGGGCGCTGACGCACACCAACGACTGACCGCCCTCCTCAAGCGGGAGACTCAAGACCGCGACAGAGACCCAGTGCTTCCTGTTGTTCCAGAAGAAGTCCACCAGCTTCTTCTGTATCTTGGCGACAAACGCAGGGGGAGGGGTCAAAGTGACCAGCCGGTACCACAGCATTGCGGCCACCAGCTGGTTTATGACTAGCGCTCGACCCCTGTAGGACAGCACTCGGAGCAGTCCTGTCCAGCGCCCTAGGCGAGCGGCGACCTTGGCCTCCAGCTCCTGCCAGTTCGCCGGCCAGGCTTCCTCGTCGGGGCTAAGGTAGACTCCCAGATAGAGGAGATGGGTCGTGCTCCAGGCAAAAGGCCTGAGCTCCTCCGGCAGGGAGTCCACCCGCCACTGACCCACCAGGAGTCCGGAACATTTCTCCCAGTTGATCCTGGCGGAGGACGCGGCCGAGTAAATCTCCTGGCACTCACGCATCCTCCGCAGGTCAGCGGGATCCTCTACCGCGAGGAGCACGTCATCGGCGTAAGCCGAGAGGACGACCTCCACGCCCGGCCCTTGCAGAGCCAGTCCCGTCAACCTCGTCCGCAAGAGGCGCAGGAAAGGCTCCACGCAAACGGCGTATAACTGGCCGGACATGGGGCATCCCTGGCGCACCCCTCTCCTAAAGCGAAGGGGCGCCGTCAAGGACCCGTTAACCTTAATCAGACACTCCGCGGCGGCGTACAAAAGTCGGATCCGGGCGACGAAATGCGTCCCGAACCCGAAAGCGCGCAGAGTTCCGAGCAGATAGTCGTGATCCACCCTGTCGAACGCCTTCTCTTGGTCGAGGGATAGGAAGGCGACCGACAGACCAGCCTCCTGGGAGCAATGGATGAGGTCCCGGACCAGATGGATGTTGTCGTGGATCGTCCGGCCCGGGACCGTGTATGACTGGTCGGGGTGGATCATGTGGTCCAGCACGGCACCAAGGCGAGCAGACATCGCCCTGGCGAAGATTTTGTAGTCCGTGCTGAGGAGGGAGACCGGGCGCCAGTTCTTAAGGAGGCGGAGATCGCCCTTCTTAGGCAGCAGGACGATGACTGCCCTGCGCCAAGAGAGGGGCATCTCCCCGGTCGCCAGACTTTCCCCCAGGACCCGCGCGTAGTCGCCCCCCAGGACGTCCCAGAACGCCCTGTGGAACTCCACGGTCAGCCCGTCCAGCCCCGGGGATTTTCCCCTCGAGAGCCGGGCGAGGGCACCGGTCAGCTCCGCCAGGCTTAGCGGAGCTTCCAGATTTTCGGCGCCCTCCGGGCCGACCTTCGGCAGGTCCTCCCACAAAACTCTACGCGCTTCCTCGCTGGACGGATCCGGAGAGAACAGAGCCCCGTAATATTCACGGACCCTGTTGTTGACGCCCTCCGGATCCGAGACGAGAGAGCCGTCGTCGGCCAGCAGCGTCAAGAGCTGCTTACGGACACTCTGCCTTTTTTCCAGCGAGTAGAAGAAGGGGGAGCCGCGGTCCAGATCCCGCAGGAACCGGATCCGCGACCTCACGAACGCGCCTCGGGACCCGACGAGCTGCAGGTCCTTCAGCGCGGCCTTCTTCGCTTCGTACACCGTCCGCAGGGCCGGGTCCTGGACGACTTGACCGAGACGGGCTTCCAGGTCGAGCACCTCTTTTTCTAGGCGCCCGACTCTGGCCGCCCGCCTCTTGGTCGACCCCCTCGCGTACTCTTGACAGAAGACGCGGACGTGAGCCTTGCCCACGTCCCACCATAGCCTCAAGGAGGGGAAGCCCCCCTGCTTCCTTCTCCAGTCGGACCAGAATCGACGGAACGAGTCCTGGAACCGCACGTCCTCCAGCAGCCGGTTGTTAAAGTGCCAGTACGCGAACCCCGCCCTCGCGCGGAGCGAAGCGAGCTCCGCCCACACCAGGTGGTGGTCCGAACACGGCACCGGCCGCATGGAGGCCGCCGGGACGCAGGAAACGTACGCCCGAGACACGTAAAGGCGGTCGACTCTAGACCATCCAACTCCAGGCCTCACCCAAGTAAAGGCGCTGGAGTCGGGGTGGAGATTTCGCCAGACGTCCACCAAGTCGAAGGACCCGACCAGGTCCCTCAACTTCTCCATCGCCGTCATGCACTGCGGGGCACCGGAGCGGTCCCTCGCCTCGAGGGTGCAGTTAAAATCCCCCCCGAGGACAATGCAGTCGCCGACGTCGACGGAGCCAAGAAGAGCGGACACCTCTTCAAAGAAGCGCGTCTGCTGCGGGCCGGGATGAGGGGCGTACACGTTCACGAGATGGAGCGGCACGTCCCCCAGGCGAACCGTTACGTGCAGCAAGCGGCCTGGCACGGGCTCCTCGACCCCCAAGATCTCCGGCTGAAAATGCGGGCCCAGCAAGATGGCCACCCCACTAGAAATGGCGGTGAGGTGGCTCATGCGGACCTCTCCTTGCCATTCCAGGAGCCACGTGGCTTCGTCTCCCGGAACGGTGTGGGTTTCTTGCAGGAAGCACACCGCATATTTCCCCTCCCGCAGGAGCGAAAAATTGTCAAATCTACGGCGTGCCCCTCTGCCGCCGTTGATGTTGAGGCTGGCTATGGTTATCTTCATGGCAAAAGCATAGTGCAACCTCTACCTTAACCTATTGTGGGGGAGGGAGCGGAGTCTTTTGTTGAACTCCGCTCCCTCCGCAGCCCAGCGAGGAGTCCCTCGAGCTCGCGCAGCTCAAGGTGCTGCTCCTTTGTCAAGGGCCCGCCCGCGGCCAAGGTTTTAACGGCGGCGCGGACGGACCCCTTGATCAGCTCCGGCTCGGACCATTTTTCCAGGGCCAGTCGGGCTTGGTCGCGGCGACCCCGGCTCTGGGCCAAAAAGTCCCGGAGTTCCTTTGCAGGAACGAGGAGGGCCTCAGCGGCGGCCGCGAGCAGATCCACCGCCTCCCTGGCGGTGGTCTCTAGGTCTTCACCCGCGTCCCCCACCGAGTCCCCGTCCTCCTCCGGGAGGTGGCCGCCAGCGGCCGGCCCATCGACCGCACAAGGTACGGCAAATGAACCGGCCGCTCCAACCGGCCCTGGCACTGCCCCGATCCCACCCCCAGGATCGTCGGCAGAGGAGTCCCCACTGGGCTCTTTTAAAAATGGTGCTGGGTCGGGAAATGACAGCGGAAGGGGTTCCCCCTCCGCCCCAGGAACCGGAGAACAAGGAGAGACCCGGCCATAGGAAATCCCCAGGCCCTCCAAGTGCTCCAGCTCCAAAGTAAGGGGCGAGGGTGGGTGTTCCTCCCCCTCCCCGCTGCCACCCCCCGGCCCAGCATCTACAGTGTCATAATTATTTAATTTTTTTTCTGCCGGGTCGAGCGACTCCCGGGGGAAGTTGGATAATAGCTGGGCGGGCTCAGGTTCGGCCTTTTCGGCCTCGCCCGCCTCAGTCCCCGGGACGCCCGGCCCGGCGGCTACGCATTCCTCCGCGGTCCCCACGCCCCCCACGACAGGCAGATCTTCCACTCCATCCCCGGGAGGCAGAGGCTGGGCAGCCTCAACTGTCTCACCCTCCCCGGGGAAAGACTCCTCGCGCCTGCAGCGCAATTTGGGGGCGCTGGTGGGGGACGCGGGACACGCGGCGGGCACCGACTCCTCCGCGGAGGGATGTTGTTCCCCCTCCGCCTCATTGGGGCGGTGCCTCTTTTTGTTCCTGGGGGCGCGCGGAGTCAGGGAGACCTCCATGTCTGCCGAGGCCTCCCGCTCCGCCCCCCCCTTTTCCTTTTCTTGCCCGCGCCTGGGCCCCTCTGTGGTGGTATTCAAGGGCCCGGGCACGGGCTCGGGGCACCCCGCGCTCGCCGGTGACTGGGTTGGGCTGAGCGCGGTGGTCAGACTTTCCGGCGCACCGAGGGGACCCGCCTCTAGATGTTTCTCCTTCTTCCGCGCCTTCTTTCCGCTCGGACGCTCTCCCTCCCCCCCGCCGGAGGCCCTGAAAACAAAGGCCTCCGACGATGCCCGCGCACCCATGGCTCCCGGCACGCGGACGCAACTAGGGGGAGGGGTGGCGGCGGCGCCAGCCTTGGCCGCCTTCGGTGGTTTGGCGGCCTTGGAGGCGGGGCAGTTCTTGCGAACGTGCCCCACCTCCCTGCAGGCATGGCACCGCACGCCGTCCGACGTCCAGAAGACGCGGTAGGCAGTCCCCTCGTGCACCACATTAAAATGACCTTCCGTCGTCTCCTCCCGCGCCAGCCGGACAAAGAGCTGGCGGCGGAAGGAGAACACGTGGCGCAGGCTGTTCTCCCTGAGGCCGAGCGGTATGGGGTTGATCCCTGACCTTACCTCCCCCAGTTGTTGTAGGTGAGGGAGGAGGAGCTCAGCGGAAACAAAGGGCGGGACGTTTGAAACGATGACCCTCTGCGCGGTGGCCTCGAGAGGGTCCACCGGCAGGAACGTCCCGCCCACCGTGAGCCCCTTTTCAAGGGCCAGGGACACCGCCCGCTCCGACCCCAGGAAGAACACGGCCTTCCCAGACATCTTGGAGGCTGCGACAATGGCCGAGGGGCCGACTACCCCAGCCATCGCCCGCACGCACTCCTCAATGCTCATTGTGGGGTGAGTGTAGCTCCTGACCCCGTGTTTCCTGGTTATAAGTCTGAATGGTGGCAGGGCAGCGGGTGGCGCAGGAGGTGCCGTGGATGTGGACACCGCCTGCGCATACGTCCTTGCTGGCCCTGCCACCGGCGTGGATGGGGTCGCCATCACGGGGTCCCTTTAAGGGCTACACCCACCCCAAAGTCACAGGCCTTAATGGTCTTTAATGGCCTCTTATGTTAACTGAGCAGAGGAGCCCTTAACGAGGCACCTCTCCCCTCGTTGACAATTGGGGAGAGGCCTTGCTCCCTCTGCTCAGTTGTCTTAATTGGGTTTTTTTTTTTATTAATTTGGAAGGAAAGGGTTCTCAGAGAGAGAGGGGAGAAACAGAGGGTAACGGAGAAAGAGAGAGGGGGGTGGGAAGGGGGGGGGGCTGCGAGGGCAGGTCTCCCCTCGCAGCTGTGGGTGGGTGCACTCCCCAGATGGCAAAACACAAAAGTCTTTGGGGTGGTCTTCAAGTGGGGGGAGAAGATGTCTTCACCTGGGGTAGCTGGAGCCACCAGGCACTCCTAACGATCTTTAATTGGGTGATTGATGACAATCTTCAGCCTGGTAGCTCCAGCTATCCCAGGCTAGGCAAATGTGGGGGGGTGGGGGGGGTTCCAATTGTGGGGGGGGCCCAGTTGTAAGCACGGCCCCCACGCACACTACCACACACACACACACACACCCCCCGCGATGTTCCGGCCCTCAGTGGTCTTCTTTCCTCCCCCCACCGAAACAACAAAGTCTTTTTGGGGAAATGCACCCACACCCACCTGTAGAATGTAGAGTCTCCCTCCTTCCACACTGGATGGTTGTTGTGGTTTTTCCCCCTCTCTCCAACTCCTTGCAGAAATGATAAAAGTTGATAAAGTTTTCTGTTCTCCTCCTCTCCCTCTGGGTAAAGTTGGTGTTGAAGCCCCTTCCTTCCTTCTCTTCCTGGGCTGGTCTCAGGGCTCTCCAGGCAGGAGCTCAAGTTGCTAGCTGCTTCCCTCACTGCTCACAGCTTCTACTGAGCAGGACACGCCTCCACTGCTGCACAATTGGTCCTTGTGCATGAAACTCTTTTGAGTTTATCTGTGAAAACATAAAACATTAAACGGTGCCACCCGACCTGGGTGACACTCCAGACATTTACAAGGCCCTTTTTTTTTTCCCCCTTTTTTGTGTTTTTTTTTGTGTTTTTTCTTTTTTTTTTTTTTTTTTGTTTTTTTTTTGGGCACTAAAATCACAATTTTTCCCCAGTGCCCCCTATAAAAGGGAAGGGGACACTAAAAGCACCGGCAATTAAAACAAATTAACTTTAAAACGTAAAATCAAATTAAAATTTGGTTGCCGGGCGTGATGATGCACTCCAGTCCCTCCGGTGCCCACCTCTCGCGGAAGGCCGCGAGCGTACCGGTGGACACCGCGTGCTCCATCTCCAAGGACACCCTGGACCGGATGTAAGAGCGGAAGAGAGGCAGGCAGTCAGGTTGAACGACCCCCTCGACCGCCCGCTGCCTGGACCGGCTGATGGCACCCTTGGCCGTGCCCAGGAGCAGTCCTACGAGGAGGCCTTCGGACCTACCCGCTCCCCTCCGCACAGGGTGCCCAAAGATCAGGAGTGTGGGACTGAAGTGCAGCCAGAATTTCAGGAGCAGCCCCTTCAAATAATGGAACAGGGGCTGCAACCTTGTGCATTCCATAAAAACATGGAACACGGACTCCTCCAGACCGCAGAAATTGCAGGCGGCCTGGGAGTCCGTGAACCGGCTTAAAAATTTGTTGCACGGCACTGCTCCGTGCACCACCCTCCAGGCCAAGCCCCCGATGAATAGTGGGAGGACCCCTGCGTAGAGTGCCCTCCATCGGGGACCCCCGCCTCCTCCGGACGGCAAGATGGTACGCCATGGCGAGTCCGGACGGCCGGCGAGGATGGCAAAGTTGAGGGTGTGCAGGAGCAGCCCGTACAGGAAACCCCTCCGCGCGGAACTGAAAGGCACGGAGGGGATTTCCCCGAGGCGGCTCAAGTTGTGAGGCGCCGGCCCCCGAGGGAGGTTCCGGAGTTTGGCGCCGATGAGGAATTCCGTCCGGACGGGGGTCAGTTCGGACGGGATCTCCCCACGTGCTTGAGCCTCCTCGATACACCTAACGGAGTCAGGGCCCAGAGCTGTTTTTAGCGACTCGATGGCATCGGCCGCGCGGCGGACGTTGGCAGAATTTAGGCGCCGCGCCAGCGTGACTGGCGCCATCCAGCCCGCTCCTCCGCCATCGAGCAGGTCCCTGACCCTGGTCACCTCACCAGCCACAGCCCTCTCTTCCGACCGCCACATAAAACCTCGGCCGTGGAGGTACGGATTCCCGAGCAGCGGCTCCTGCAGGACGGCCGCCACTCCAGCCGGTGGAGAGCTGCGCTTGGTGGAGACTTTGTTCCAGACCCTGATGAGTTCCCTGTAAAAGACAGGCAGCTCCCGGAGGGCGGTCCTGGCACCCCCCAAGTTCACAAACAGGAGCTGCGTGTCATAATTGAGGTCGAGCTGCTGGCGGAAGAAATACCTCGCCAGAGCACACCACCTAGGAGGGGGCTCGACGTAAAGGTATCTCTGCAGGGTCTGAAGACGGAAAGTCGCGAGCTGGGCGCTGACGCACACCAACGACTGACCGCCCTCCTCAAGCGGGAGACTCAAGACCGCGACAGAGACCCAGTGCTTCCTGTTGTTCCAGAAGAAGTCCACCAGCTTCTTCTGTATCTTGGCGACAAACGCAGGGGGAGGGGTCAAAGTGACCAGCCGGTACCACAGCATTGCGGCCACCAGCTGGTTTATGACTAGCGCTCGACCCCTGTAGGACAGCACTCGGAGCAGTCCTGTCCAGCGCCCTAGGCGAGCGGCGACCTTGGCCTCCAGCTCCTGCCAGTTCGCCGGCCAGGCTTCCTCGTCGGGGCTAAGGTAGACTCCCAGATAGAGGAGATGGGTCGTGCTCCAGGCAAAAGGCCTGAGCTCCTCCGGCAGGGAGTCCACCCGCCACTGACCCACCAGGAGTCCGGAACATTTCTCCCAGTTGATCCTGGCGGAGGACGCGGCCGAGTAAATCTCCTGGCACTCACGCATCCTCCGCAGGTCAGCGGGATCCTCTACCGCGAGGAGCACGTCATCGGCGTAAGCCGAGAGGACGACCTCCACGCCCGGCCCTTGCAGAGCCAGTCCCGTCAACCTCGTCCGCAAGAGGCGCAGGAAAGGCTCCACGCAAACGGCGTATAACTGGCCGGACATGGGGCATCCCTGGCGCACCCCTCTCCTAAAGCGAAGGGGCGCCGTCAAGGACCCGTTAACCTTAATCAGACACTCCGCGGCGGCGTACAAAAGTCGGATCCGGGCGACGAAATGCGTCCCGAACCCGAAAGCGCGCAGAGTTCCGAGCAGATAGTCGTGATCCACCCTGTCGAACGCCTTCTCTTGGTCGAGGGATAGGAAGGCGACCGACAGACCAGCCTCCTGGGAGCAATGGATGAGGTCCCGGACCAGATGGATGTTGTCGTGGATCGTCCGGCCCGGGACCGTGTATGACTGGTCGGGGTGGATCATGTGGTCCAGCACGGCACCAAGGCGAGCAGACATCGCCCTGGCGAAGATTTTGTAGTCCGTGCTGAGGAGGGAGACCGGGCGCCAGTTCTTAAGGAGGCGGAGATCGCCCTTCTTAGGCAGCAGGACGATGACTGCCCTGCGCCAAGAGAGGGGCATCTCCCCGGTCGCCAGACTTTCCCCCAGGACCCGCGCGTAGTCGCCCCCCAGGACGTCCCAGAACGCCCTGTGGAACTCCACGGTCAGCCCGTCCAGCCCCGGGGATTTTCCCCTCGAGAGCCGGGCGAGGGCACCGGTCAGCTCCGCCAGGCTTAGCGGAGCTTCCAGATTTTCGGCGCCCTCCGGGCCGACCTTCGGCAGGTCCTCCCACAAAACTCTACGCGCTTCCTCGCTGGACGGATCCGGAGAGAACAGAGCCCCGTAATATTCACGGACCCTGTTGTTGACGCCCTCCGGATCCGAGACGAGAGAGCCGTCGTCGGCCAGCAGCGTCAAGAGCTGCTTACGGACACTCTGCCTTTTTTCCAGCGAGTAGAAGAAGGGGGAGCCGCGGTCCAGATCCCGCAGGAACCGGATCCGCGACCTCACGAACGCGCCTCGGGACCCGACGAGCTGCAGGTCCTTCAGCGCGGCCTTCTTCGCTTCGTACACCGTCCGCAGGGCCGGGTCCTGGACGACTTGACCGAGACGGGCTTCCAGGTCGAGCACCTCTTTTTCTAGGCGCCCGACTCTGGCCGCCCGCCTCTTGGTCGACCCCCTCGCGTACTCTTGACAGAAGACGCGGACGTGAGCCTTGCCCACGTCCCACCATAGCCTCAAGGAGGGGAAGCCCCCCTGCTTCCTTCTCCAGTCGGACCAGAATCGACGGAACGAGTCCTGGAACCGCACGTCCTCCAGCAGCCGGTTGTTAAAGTGCCAGTACGCGAACCCCGCCCTCGCGCGGAGCGAAGCGAGCTCCGCCCACACCAGGTGGTGGTCCGAACACGGCACCGGCCGCATGGAGGCCGCCGGGACGCAGGAAACGTACGCCCGAGACACGTAAAGGCGGTCGACTCTAGACCATCCAACTCCAGGCCTCACCCAAGTAAAGGCGCTGGAGTCGGGGTGGAGATTTCGCCAGACGTCCACCAAGTCGAAGGACCCGACCAGGTCCCTCAACTTCTCCATCGCCGTCATGCACTGCGGGGCACCGGAACGGTCCCTCGCCTCGAGGGTGCAGTTAAAATCCCCCCCGAGGACAATGCAGTCGCCGACGTCGACGGAGCCAAGAAGAGCGGACACCTCTTCAAAGAAGCGCGTCTGCTGCGGGCCGGGATGAGGGGCGTACACGTTCACGAGATGGAGCGGCACGTCCCCCAGGCGAACCGTTACGTGCAGCAAGCGGCCTGGCACGGGCTCCTCGACCCCCAAGATCTCCGGCTGAAAATGCGGGCCCAGCAAGATGGCCACCCCACTAGAAATGGCGGTGAGGTGGCTCATGCGGACCTCTCCTTGCCATTCCAGGAGCCACGTGGCTTCGTCTCCCGGAACGGTGTGGGTTTCTTGCAGGAAGCACACCGCATATTTCCCCTCCCGCAGGAGCGAAAAATTGTCAAATCTACGGCGTGCCCCTCTGCCGCCGTTGATGTTGAGGCTGGCTATGGTTATCTTCATGGCAAAAGCATAGTGCAACCTCTACCTTAACCTATTGTGGGGGAGGGAGCGGAGTCTTTTGTTGAACTCCGCTCCCTCCGCAGCCCAGCGAGGAGTCCCTCGAGCTCGCGCAGCTCAAGGTGCTGCTCCTTTGTCAAGGGCCCGCCCGCGGCCAAGGTTTTAACGGCGGCGCGGACGGACCCCTTGATCAGCTCCGGCTCGGACCATTTTTCCAGGGCCAGTCGGGCTTGGTCGCGGCGACCCCGGCTCTGGGCCAAAAAGTCCCGGAGTTCCTTTGCAGGAACGAGGAGGGCCTCAGCGGCGGCCGCGAGCAGATCCACCGCCTCCCTGGCGGTGGTCTCTAGGTCTTCACCCGCGTCCCCCACCGAGTCCCCGTCCTCCTCCGGGAGGTGGCCGCCAGCAGCCGGCCCATCGACCACACAAGGTACGGCAAATGAACCGGCCGCTCCAACCGGCCCTGGCACTGCCCCGATCCCACCCCCAGGATCGTCGGCAGAGGAGTCCCCACTGGGCTCTTTTAAAAATGGTGCTGGGTCGGGAAATGACAGCGGAAGGGGTTCCCCCTCCGCCCCAGGAACCGGAGAACAAGGAGAGACCCGGCCATAGGAAATCCCCAGGCCCTCCAAGTGCTCCAGCTCCAAAGTAAGGGGCGAGGGTGGGTGTTCCTCCCCCTCCCCGCTGCCACCCCCCGGCCCAGCATCTACAGTGTCATAATTATTTAATTTTTTTTCTGCCGGGTCGAGCGACTCCCGGGGGAAGTTGGATAATAGCTGGGCGGGCTCAGGTTCGGCCTTTTCGGCCTCGCCCGCCTCAGTCCCCGGGACGCCCGGCCCGGCGGCTACGCATTCCTCCGCGGTCCCCACGCCCCCCACGACAGGCAGATCTTCCACTCCATCCCCGGGAGGCAGAGGCTGGGCAGCCTCAACTGTCTCACCCTCCCCGGGGAAAGACTCCTCGCGCCTGCAGCGCAATTTGGGGGCGCTGGTGGGGGACGCGGGACACGCGGCGGGCACCGACTCCTCCGCGGAGGGATGTTGTTCCCCCTCCGCCTCATTGGGGCGGTGCCTCTTTTTGTTCCTGGGGGCGCGCGGAGTCAGGGAGACCTCCATGTCTGCCGAGGCCTCCCGCTCCGCCCCCCCCTTTTCCTTTTCTTGCCCGCGCCTGGGCCCCTCTGTGGTGGTATTCAAGGGCCCGGGCACGGGCTCGGGGCACCCCGCGCTCGCCGGTGACTGGGTTGGGCTGAGCGCGGTGGTCAGACTTTCCGGCGCACCGAGGGGACCCGCCTCTAGATGTTTCTCCTTCTTCCGCGCCTTCTTTCCGCTCGGACGCTCTCCCTCCCCCCCGCCGGAGGCCCTGAAAACAAAGGCCTCCGACGATGCCCGCGCACCCATGGCTCCCGGCACGCGGACGCAACTAGGGGGAGGGGTGGCGGCGGCGCCAGCCTTGGCCGCCTTCGGTGGTTTGGCGGCCTTGGAGGCGGGGCAGTTCTTGCGAACGTGCCCCACCTCCCTGCAGGCATGGCACCGCACGCCGTCCGACGTCCAGAAGACGCGGTAGGCAGTCCCCTCGTGCACCACATTAAAATGACCTTCCGTCGTCTCCTCCCGCGCCAGCCGGACAAAGAGCTGGCGGCGGAAGGAGAACACGTGGCGCAGGCTGTTCTCCCTGAGGCCGAGCGGTATGGGGTTGATCCCTGACCTTACCTCCCCCAGTTGTTGTAGGTGAGGGAGGAGGAGCTCAGCGGAAACAAAGGGCGGGACGTTTGAAACGATGACCCTCTGCGCGGTGGCCTCGAGAGGGTCCACCGGCAGGAACGTCCCGCCCACCGTGAGCCCCTTTTCAAGGGCCAGGGACACCGCCCGCTCCGACCCCAGGAAGAACACGGCCTTCCCAGACATCTTGGAGGCTGCGACAATGGCCGAGGGGCCGACTACCCCAGCCATCGCCCGCACGCACTCCTCAATGCTCATTGTGGGGTGAGTGTAGCTCCTGACCCCGTGTTTCCTGGTTATAAGTCTGAATGGTGGCAGGGCAGCGGGTGGCGCAGGAGGTGCCGTGGATGTGGACACCGCCTGCGCATACGTCCTTGCTGGCCCTGCCACCGGCGTGGATGGGGTCGCCATCACGGGGTCCCTTTAAGGGCTACACCCACCCCAAAGTCACAGGCCTTAATGGTCTTTAATGGCCTCTTATGTTAACTGAGCAGAGGAGCCCTTAACGAGGCACCTCTCCCCTCGTTGACAATTGGGGAGAGGCCTTGCTCCCTCTGCTCAGTTGTCTTAATTGGGTTTTTTTTTTTATTAATTTGGAAGGAAAGGGTTCTCAGAGAGAGAGGGGAGAAACAGAGGGTAACGGAGAAAGAGAGAGGGGGGTGGGAAGGGGGGGGGGCTGCGAGGGCAGGTCTCCCCTCGCAGCTGTGGGTGGGTGCACTCCCCAGATGGCAAAACACAAAAGTCTTTGGGGTGGTCTTCAAGTGGGGGGAGAAGATGTCTTCACCTGGGGTAGCTGGAGCCACCAGGCACTCCTAACGATCTTTAATTGGGTGATTGATGACAATCTTCAGCCTGGTAGCTCCAGCTATCCCAGGCTAGGCAAATGTGGGGGGGTGGGGGGGGTTCCAATTGTGGGGGGGGCCCAGTTGTAAGCACGGCCCCCACGCACACTACCACACACACACACACACACCCCCCGCGATGTTCCGGCCCTCAGTGGTCTTCTTTCCTCCCCCCACCGAAACAACAAAGTCTTTTTGGGGAAATGCACCCACACCCACCTGTAGAATGTAGAGTCTCCCTCCTTCCACACTGGATGGTTGTTGTGGTTTTTCCCCCTCTCTCCAACTCCTTGCAGAAATGATAAAAGTTGATAAAGTTTTCTGTTCTCCTCCTCTCCCTCTGGGTAAAGTTGGTGTTGAAGCCCCTTCCTTCCTTCTCTTCCTGGGCTGGTCTCAGGGCTCTCCAGGCAGGAGCTCAAGTTGCTAGCTGCTTCCCTCACTGCTCACAGCTTCTACTGAGCAGGACACGCCTCCACTGCTGCACAATTGGTCCTTGTGCATGAAACTCTTTTGAGTTTACCTGCGAAAACATAAACATTAAAGAGTGCCACCCGACCTGGGTGACACTCCAGACATTTACAAGGCCCTTTTTTTCCCCCCCTTTTTTTTTGTTTTTTTTTGTGTTTTTCTTTTTTTGGTTTTTTTTTGGGCACTAAAATCACAATTTTTCCCCAGTGCCCCCTATAAAAGGGAAGGGGACACTAAAAGCACCGGCAATTAAAACAAATTAACTTTAAAACGTAAAATCAAATTAAAATTTGGTTGCCGGGCGTGATGATGCACTCCAGTCCCTCCGGTGCCCACCTCTCGCGGAAGGCCGCGAGCGTACCGGTGGACACCGCGTGCTCCATCTCCAAGGACACCCTGGACCGGATGTAAGAGCGGAAGAGAGGCAGGCAGTCAGGTTGAACGACCCCCTCGACCGCCCGCTGCCTGGACCGGCTGATGGCACCCTTGGCCGTGCCCAGGAGCAGTCCTACGAGGAGGCCTTCGGACCTACCCGCTCCCCTCCGCACAGGGTGCCCAAAGATCAGGAGAGTGGGACTGAAGTGCAGCCAGAATTTCAGGAGCAGCCCCTTCAAATAATGGAACAGGGGCTGCAACCTTGTGCACTCTATAAAAACATGGAACACGGACTCCTCCAGACCGCAGAAATTGCAGGCGGCCTGGGAGTCCGTGAACCGGCTTAAAAATTTGTTGCACGGCACTGCTCCGTGCACCACCCTCCAGGCCAAGTCCCCGATGAATAGTGGGAGGACCCCTGCGTAGAGTGCCCTCCATCGGGGACCCTCGCCTCCTCCGGACGGCAAGATGGTGCGCCATGGCGTGTCCGGACGGCCGGCGAGGATGGCAAAGTTGAGGGTGTGCAGGAGCAGCCCGTACAGGAAACCCCTCCGCGCGGAACTGAAAGGCACGGAGGGGATTTCCCCGAGGCGGCTCAAGTTGTGAGGCGCCGGCCCCCGAGGGAGGTTCCGGGGTTTGGCGCCGATGAGGAATTCCGTCCGGACGGGGGTCAGTTCGGACGGGATCTCCCCACGTGCTTGAGCCTCCTCGATACACCTAACGGAGTCAGGGCCCAGAGCTGTTTTTAGCGACTCGATGGCATCGGCCGCGCGGCGGACGTTGGCAGAATTTAGGCGCCGCGCCAGCGTGACTGGCGCCATCCAGCCCGCTCCTCCGCCATCGAGCAGGTCCCTGACCCTGGTCACCTCACCAGCCACAGCCCTCTCTTCCGACCGCCACATGAAGCCTCGGCCGTGGAGGTACGGATTCCCGAGCAGCGGCTCCTGCAGGACGGCCGCCACTCCAGCCGGCGGAGAGCTGCGCTTGGTGGAGACTTTGTTCCAGACCCTGATGAGTTCCCTGTAAAAGACAGGCAGCTCCCGGAGGGCGGTCCTGGCACCCCCCAAGTTCACAAACAGGAGCTGCGTGTCATAATTGAGGTCGAGCTGCTGGCGGAAGAAATACCTCGCCAGAGCACACCACCTGGGAGGGGGCTCGACGTAAAGGTATCTCTGCAGGGTCTGAAGACGGAAAGTCGCGAGCTGGGCGCTGACGCACACCAACGACTGACCGCCCTCCTCAAGCGGGAGACTCAAGACCGCGACAGAGACCCAGTGCTTCCTGTTGTTCCAGAAGAAGTCCACCAGCTTCTTCTGTATCTTGGCGACAAACGCAGGGGGAGGGGTCAAAGTGACCAGCCGGTACCACAGCATTGCGGCCACCAGCTGGTTTATGACTAGCGCTCGACCCCTGTAGGACAGCACTCGGAGCAGTCCTGTCCAGCGCCCTAGGCGAGCGGCGACCTTGGCCTCCAGCTCCTGCCAGTTCGCCGGCCAGGCTTCCTCGTCGGGGCTAAGGTAGACTCCCAGATAGAGGAGATGGGTCGTGCTCCAGGCAAAAGGCCTGAGCTCCTCCGGCAGGGAGTCCACCCGCCACTGACCCACCAGGAGTCCGGAACATTTCTCCCAGTTGATCCTGGCGGAGGACGCGGCCGAGTAAATCTCCTGGCACTCACGCATCCTCCGCAGGTCAGCGGGATCCTCTACCGCGAGGAGCACGTCATCGGCGTAAGCCGAGAGGACGACCTCCACGCCCGGCCCTTGCAGAGCCAGTCCCGTCAACCTCGTCCGCAAGAGGCGCAGGAAAGGCTCCACGCAAACGGCGTATAACTGGCCGGACATGGGGCATCCCTGGCGCACCCCTCTCCTAAAGCGAAGGGGCGCCGTCAAGGACCCGTTAACCTTAATCAGACACTCCGCGGCGGCGTACAAAAGTCGGATCCGGGCGACGAAATGCGTCCCGAACCCGAAAGCGCGCAGAGTTCCGAGCAGATAGTCGTGATCCACCCTGTCGAACGCCTTCTCTTGGTCGAGGGATAGGAAGGCGACCGACAGACCAGCCTCCTGGGAGCAATGGATGAGGTCCCGGACCAGATGGATGTTGTCGTGGATTGTCCGGCCCGGGACCGTGTATGACTGGTCGGGGTGGATCATGTGGTCCAGCACGGCACCAAGGCGAGCAGACATCGCCCTGGCGAAGATTTTGTAGTCCGTGCTGAGGAGGGAGACCGGGCGCCAGTTCTTAAGGAGGCGGAGATCGCCCTTCTTAGGCAGCAGGACGATGACTGCCCTGCGCCAAGAGAGGGGCATCTCCCCGGTCGCCAGACTTTCCCCCAGGACCCGCGCGTAGTCGCCCCCCAGGACGTCCCAGAACGCCCTGTGGAACTCCACGGTCAGCCCGTCCAGCCCCGGGGATTTTCCCCTCGAGAGCTGGGCGAGGGCACCGGTCAGCTCCGCCAGGCTTAGCGGAGCTTCCAGATTTTCGGCGCCCTCCGGGCTGACCTTCGGCAGGTCCTCCCACAAAACTCTACGCGCTTCCTCGCTGGACGGATCCGGAGAGAACAGAGCCCCGTAATATTCACGGACCCTGTTGTTGACGCCCTCCGGATCCGAGACGAGAGAGCCGTCGTCGGCCAGCAGCGTCAAGAGCTGCTTACGGACACTCTGCCTTTTTTCCAGCGAGTAGAAGAAGGGGGAGCCGCGGTCCAGATCCCGCAGGAACCGGATCCGCGACCTCACGAACGCGCCTCGGGACCCGACGAGCTGCAGGTCCTTCAGCGCGGCCTTCTTCGCTTCGTACACCGTCCGCAGGGCCGGGTCCTGGACGACTTGACCGAGACGGGCTTCCAGGTCGAGCACCTCTTTTTCTAGGCGCCCGACTCTGGCCGCCCGCCTCTTGGTCGACCCCCTCGCGTACTCTTGACAGAAGACGCGGACGTGAGCCTTGCCCACGTCCCACCATAGCCTCAAGGAGGGGAAGCCCCCCTGCTTCCTTCTCCAGTCGGACCAGAATCGACGGAACGAGTCCTGGAACCGCACGTCCTCCAGCAGCCGGTTGTTAAAGTGCCAGTACGCGGACCCCGTCCTCGCGCGGAGCGAAGCGAGCTCCGCCCACACCAGGTGGTGGTCCGAACACGGCACCGGCCGCATGGAGGCCGCCGGGACGCAGGAAACGTACGCCCGAGACACGTAAAGGCGGTCGACTCTAGACCATCCAACTCCAGGCCTCACCCAAGTAAAGGCGCTGGAGTCGGGGTGGAGATTTCGCCAGACGTCCACCAAGTCGAAGGACCCGACCAGGTCCCTCAACTTCTCCATCGCCGTCATGCACTGCGGGGCACCGGAGCGGTCCCTCGCCTCGAGGGTGCAGTTAAAATCCCCCCCGAGGACAATGCAGTCGCCGACGTCGACGGAGCCAAGAAGAGCGGACACCTCTTCAAAGAAGCGCGTTTGCTGCGGGCCGGGATGAGGGGCGTACACGTTCACGAGATGGAGCGGCACGTCCCCCAGGCGAACCGTTACGTGCAGCAAGCGGCCTGGCACGGGCTCCTCGACCCCCAAGATCTCCGGCTGAAAATGCGGGCCCAGCAAGATGGCCACCCCACTAGAAATGGCGGTGAGGTGGCTCATGCGGACCTCTCCTTGCCATTCCAGGAGCCACGTGGCTTCGTCTCCCGGAACGGTGTGGGTTTCTTGCAGGAAGCACACCGCATATTTCCCCTCCCGCAGGAGCGAAAAATTGTCAAATCTACGGCGTGCCCCTCTGCCGCCGTTGATGTTGAGGCTGGCTATGGTTATCTTCATGGCAAAAGCATAGTGCAACCTCTACCTTAACCTATTGTGGGGGAGGGAGCGGAGTCTTTTGTTGAACTCCGCTCCCTCCGCAGCCCAGCGAGGAGTCCCTCGAGCTCGCGCAGCTCAAGGTGCTGCTCCTTTGTCAAGGGCCCGCCCGCGGCCAAGGTTTTAACGGCGGCGCGGACGGACCCCTTGATCAGCTCCGGCTCGGACCATTTATCCAGGGCCAGTCGGGCTTGGTCGCGGCGACCCCGGCTCTGGGCCAAAAAGTCCCGGAGTTCCTTTGCAGGAACGAGGAGGGCCTCAGCGGCGGCCGCGAGCAGATCCACCGCCTCACTGGCGGTGGTCTCTAGGTCTTCACCCGCGTCCCCCACCGAGTCCCCGTCCTCCTCCGGGAGGTGGCCGCCAGCAGCCGGCCCATCGACCGCACAAGGTACGGCAAATGAACCGGCCGCTCCAACCGGCCCTGGCACTGCCCCGATCCCACCCCCAGGATCGTCGGCAGAGGAGTCCCCACTGGGCTCTTTTAAAAATGGTGCTGGGTCGGGAAATGACAGCGGAAGGGGTTCCCCCTCCGCCCCAGGAACCGGAGAACAAGGAGAGACCCGGCCATAGGAAATCCCCAGGCCCTCCAAGTGCTCCAGCTCCAAAGTAAGGGGCGAGGGTGGGTGTTCCTCCCCCTCCCCGCTGCCACCCCCCGGCCCAGCATCTACAGTGTCATAATTATTTGTTTCATTCTCTGCCGGGTCGAGCAAATCCCGGGGGAAGTTGGGTAATAGCTGGGCGGGCTCAGGTTCGGCCTTTTCGGCCTCGCCCGCCTCAGTCCCCGGGACGCCCGGCCCGGCGGCTACGCATTCCTCCGCGGTCCCCACGCCCCCCACGACAGGCAGATCTTCCACTCCATCCCCGGGAGGCAGAGGCTGGGCAGCCTCAACTGTCTCACCCTCCCCGGGGAAAGACTCCTCGCGCCTGCAGCGCAATTTGGGGGCGCTGGTGGGGGACGCGGGACACGCGGCGGGCACCGACTCCTCCGCGGAGGGATGTTGTTCCCCCTCCGCCTCATTGGGGCGGTGCCTCTTTTTGTTCCTGGGGGCGCGCGGAGTCAGGGAGACCTCCATGTCTGCCGAGGCCTCCCGCTCCGCCCCCCCCTTTTCCTTTTCTTGCCCGCGCCTGGGCCCCTCTGTGGTGGTATTCAAGGGCCCGGGCACGGGCTCGGGGCACCCCGCGCTCGCCGGTGACTGGGTTGGGCTGAGCGCGGTGGTCAGACTTTCCGGCGCACCGAGGGGACCCGCCTCTAGATGTTTCTCCTTCTTCCGCGCCTTCTTTCCGCTCGGACGCTCTCCCTCCCCCCCGCCGGAGGCCCTGAAAACAAAGGCCTCCGACGATGCCCGCGCACCCATGGCTCCCGGCACGCGGACGCAACTAGGGGGAGGGGTGGCGGCGGCGCCAGCCTTGGCCGCCTTCGGTGGTTTGGCGGCCTTGGAGGCGGGGCAGTTCTTGCGAACGTGCCCCACCTCCCTGCAGGCATGGCACCGCACGCCGTCCGACGTCCAGAAGACGCGGTAGGCAGTCCCCTCGTGCACCACATTAAAATGACCTTCCGTCGTCTCCTCCCGCGCCAGCCGGACAAAGAGCTGGCGGCGGAAGGAGAACACGTGGCGCAGGCTGTTCTCCCTGAGGCCGAGCGGTATGGGGTTGATCCCTGACCTTACCTCCCCCAGTTGTTGTAGGTGAGGGAGGAGGAGCTCAGCGGAAACAAAGGGCGGGACGTTTGAAACGATGACCCTCTGCGCGGTGGCCTCGAGAGGGTCCACCGGCAGGAACGTCCCGCCCACCGTGAGCCCCTTTTCAAGGGCCAGGGACACCGCCCGCTCCGACCCCAGGAAGAACACGGCCTTCCCAGACATCTTGGAGGCTGCGACAATGGCCGAGGGGCCGACTACCCCAGCCATCGCCCGCACGCACTCCTCAATGCTCATTGTGGGGTGAGTGTAGCTCCTGACCCCGTGTTTCCTGGTTATAAGTCTGAATGGTGGCAGGGCAGCGGGTGGCGCAGGAGGTGCCGTGGATGTGGACACCGCCTGCGCATACGTCCTTGCTGGCCCTGCCACCGGCGTGGATGGGGTCGCCATCACGGGGTCCCTTTAAGGGCTACACCCACCCCAAAGTCACAGGCCTTAATGGTCTTTAATGGCCTCTTATGTTAACTGAGCAGAGGAGCCCTTAACGAGGCACCTCTCCCCTCGTTGACAATTGGGGAGAGGCCTTGCTCCCTCTGCTCAGTTGTCTTAATTGGGTTTTTTTTTTTATTAATTTGGAAGGAAAGGGTTCTCAGAGAGAGAGGGGAGAAACAGAGGGTAACGGAGAAAGAGAGAGGGGGGTGGGAAGGGGGGGGGGCTGCGAGGGCAGGTCTCCCCTCGCAGCTGTGGGTGGGTGCACTCCCCAGATGGCAAAACACAAAAGTCTTTGGGGTGGTCTTCAAGTGGGGGGAGAAGATGTCTTCACCTGGGGTAGCTGGAGCCACCAGGCACTCCTAACGATCTTTAATTGGGTGATTGATGACAATCTTCAGCCTGGTAGCTCCAGCTATCCCAGGCTAGGCAAATGTGGGGGGGTGGGGGGGGTTCCAATTGTGGGGGGGGCCCAGTTGTAAGCACGGCCCCCACGCACACTACCACACACACACACACACACCCCCCGCGATGTTCCGGCCCTCAGTGGTCTTCTTTCCTCCCCCCACCGAAACAACAAAGTCTTTTTGGGGAAATGCACCCACACCCACCTGTAGAATGTAGAGTCTCCCTCCTTCCACACTGGATGGTTGTTGTGGTTTTTCCCCCTCTCTCCAACTCCTTGCAGAAATGATAAAAGTTGATAAAGTTTTCTGTTCTCCTCCTCTCCCTCTGGGTAAAGTTGGTGTTGAAGCCCCTTCCTTCCTTCTCTTCCTGGGCTGGTCTCAGGGCTCTCCAGGCAGGAGCTCAAGTTGCTAGCTGCTTCCCTCACTGCTCACAGCTTCTACTGAGCAGGACACGCCTCCACTGCTGCACAATTGGTCCTTGTGCATGAAACTCTTTTGAGTTCACCTGTGAAAACATAAAAACAATAAACGGTGCCACCCGACCTGGGTGACACTCCAGACATTTTCAAGGCCCTTTTTTTCCCCCCTTTTTTTTGGTTTTTTTTTTGTGTTTTTCTTTTTTTTTTGGTTTTTTTTTTGGTTTTTTTTTTGGGCACTAAAATCACAATTTTCCCCAGTGCCCCCTATAAAAGGGAAGGGGGACACTAAAAGCACCGGCAATTAAAACAAATTAAACTTTAAAACATAAAATCAAATTAAAATTTGGTTGCCGGGCGTGATGATGCACTCCAGTCCCTCCGGTGCCCACCTCTCGCGGAAGGCCGCGAGCGTACCGGTGGACACCGCGTGCTCCATCTCCAAGGACACCCTGGACCGGATGTAAGAGCGGAAGAGAGGCAGGCAGTCAGGTTGAACGACCCCCTCGACCGCCCGCTGCCTGGACCGGCTGATGGCACCCTTGGCCGTGCCCAGGAGCAGTCCTACGAGGAGGCCTTCGGACCTACCCGCTCCCCTCCGCACAGGGTGCCCAAAGATCAGGAGAGTGGGACTGAAGTGCAGCCAGAATTTCAGGAGCAGCCCCTTCAAATAGTGGAACAGGGGCTGCAACCTCGTGCATTCAATAAAAACATGGAACACGGACTCCTCCAGACCGCAGAAATTGCAGGCGGCCTGGGAGTCCGTGAACCGGCTTAAAAATTTATTGCACGGCACTGCTCCGTGCACCACCCTCCAGGCCAAGTCCCCGATGAATAGTGGGAGGACCCCTGCGTAGAGTGCCCTCCATCGGGGACCCCCGCCTCCTCCGGACGGCAAGATGGTACGCCATGGCGTGTCCGGACGGCCGGCGAGGATGGCAAAGTTGAGGGTGTGCAGGAGCAGCCCGTACAGGAAACCCCTCCGCGCGGAACTGAAAGGCACGGAGGGGATTTCCCCGAGGCGGCTCAAGTTGTGAGGCGCCGGCCCCCGAGGGAGGTTCCGGGGTTTGGCGCCGATGAGGAATTCCGTCCGGACGGGGGTCAGTTCGGACGGGATCTCCCCACGTGCTTGAGCCTCCTCGATACACCTAACGGAGTCAGGGCCCAGAGCTGTTTTTAGCGACTCGATGGCATCGGCCGCGTGGCGGACGTTGGCAGAATTTAGGCGCCGCGCCAGCGTGACTGGCGCCATCCAGCCCGCTCCTCCGCCATCGAGCAGGTCCCTGACCCTGGTCACCTCACCAGCCACAGCCCTCTCTTCCGACCGCCACATAAAACCTCGGCCGTGGAGGTACGGATTCCCGAGCAGCGGCTCCTGCAGGACGGCCGCCACTCCAGCCGGTGGAGAGCTGCGCTTGGTGGAGACTTTGTTCCAGACCCTGATGAGTTCCCTGTAAAAGACAGGCAGCTCCCGGAGGGCGGTCCTGGCACCCCCCAAGTTCACAAACAGGAGCTGCGTGTCATAATTGAGGTCGAGCTGCTGGCGGAAGAAATACCTCGCCAGAGCACACCACCTAGGAGGGGGCTCGACGTAAAGGTATCTCTGCAGGGTCTGAAGACGGAAAGTCGCGAGCTGGGCGCTGACGCACACCAACGACTGACCGCCCTCCTCAAGCGGGAGACTCAAGACCGCGGCAGAGACCCAGTGCTTCCTGTTGTTCCAGAAGAAGTCCACCAGCTTCTTCTGTATCTTGGCGACAAACGCAGGGGGAGGGGTCAAAGTGACCAGCCGGTACCACAGCATTGCGGCCACCAGCTGGTTTATAACTAGCGCTCGACCCCTGTAGGACAGCACTCGGAGCAGTCCTGTCCAGCGCCCTAGGCGAGCGGCGACCTTGGCCTCCAGCTCCTGCCAGTTCGCCGGCCAGGCTCCCTCGTCGGGGCTAAGGTAGACTCCCAGATAGAGGAGATGGGTCGTGCTCCAGGCAAAAGGCCTGAGCTCCTCCGGCAGGGAGTCCACCCGCCACTGACCCACCAGGAGTCCGGAACATTTCTCCCAGTTGATCCTGGCGGAGGACGCGGCCGAGTAAATCTCCTGGCACTCACGCATCCTCCGCAGGTCAGCGGGATCCTCTATCGCGAGGAGCACGTCATCGGCGTAAGCCGAGAGGACAACCTCCACGCCCGGCCCTTGCAGAGCCAGTCCCGTCAACCTCGTCCGCAAGAGGCGCAGGAAAGGCTCCACGCAAACGGCGTATAACTGGCCGGACATGGGGCATCCCTGGCGCACCCCTCTCCTAAAGCGAAGGGGCGCCGTCAAGGACCCGTTAACCTTAATCAGACACTCCGCGGCGGCGTACAAAAGTCGGATCCGGGCGACGAAATGCGTCCCGAACCCGAAAGCGCGCAGAGTTCCGAGCAGATAGTCGTGATCCACCCTGTCGAACGCCTTCTCTTGGTCGAGGGATAGGAAGGCGACCGACAGACCAGCCTCCTGGGAACAATGGATGAGGTCCCGGACCAGATGGATGTTATCGTGGATTGTCCGGCCCGGGACCGTGTATGACTGGTCGGGGTGGATCATGTGGTCCAGCACGGCACCAAGGCGAGCAGACATCGCCCTGGCGAAGATTTTGTAGTCCGTGCTGAGGAGGGAGACCGGGCGCCAGTTCTTAAGGAGGCGGAGATCGCCCTTCTTAGGCAGCAGGACGATGACTGCCCTGCGCCAAGAGAGGGGCATCTCCCCGGTCGCCAGACTTTCCCCCAGGACCCGCGCGTAGTCGCTCCCCAGGACGTCCCAGAACGCCCTGTGGAACTCCACGGTCAGCCCGTCCAGCCCCGGGGATTTTCCCCTCGAGAGCCGGGCGAGGGCACCGGTCAGCTCCGCCAGGCTTAGCGGAGCTTCCAGATTTTCGGCGCCCTCCGGGCCGACCTTCGGCAGGTCCTCCCACAAAACTCTACGCGCTTCCTCGCTGGACGGATCCGGAGAGAACAGAGCCCCGTAATATTCACGGACCCTGTTGTTGACGCCCTCCGGATCCGAGACGAGAGAGCCGTCGTCGGCCAGCAGCGTCAAGAGCTGCTTACGGACACTCTGCCTTTTTTCCAGCGAGTAGAAGAAGGGGGAGCCGCGGTCCAGATCCCGCAGGAACCGGATCCGCGACCTCACGAACGCGCCTCGGGACCCGACGAGCTGCAGGTCCTTCAGCGCGGCCTTCTTCGCTTCGTACACCGTCCGCAGGGCCGGGTCCTGGACGACTTGACCGAGACGGGCTTCCAGGTCGAGCACCTCTTTTTCTAGGCGCCCGACTCTGGCCGCCCGCCTCTTGGTCGACCCCCTCGCGTACTCTTGACAGAAGACGCGGACGTGAGCCTTGCCCACGTCCCACCATAGCCTCAAGGAGGGGAAGCCCCCCTGCTTCCTTCTCCAGTCGGACCAGAATCGACGGAACGAGTCCTGGAACCGCACGTCCTCCAGCAGCCGGTTGTTAAAGTGCCAGTACGCGGACCCCGTCCTCGCGCGGAGCGAAGCGAGCTCCGCCCACACCAGGTGGTGGTCCGAACACGGCACCGGCCGCATGGAGGCCGCCGGGACGCAGGAAACGTACGCCCGAGACACGTAAAGGCGGTCGACTCTAGACCATCCAACTCCAGGCCTCACCCAAGTAAAGGCGCTGGAGTCGGGGTGGAGATTTCGCCAGACGTCCACCAAGTCGAAGGACCCGACCAGGTCCCTCAACTTCTCCATCGCCGTCATGCACTGCGGGGCACCGGAGCGGTCCCTCGCCTCGAGGGTGCAGTTAAAATCCCCCCCGAGGACAATGCAGTCGCCGACGTCGACGGAGCCAAGAAGAGCGGACACCTCTTCAAAGAAGCGCGTTTGCTGCGGGCCGGGATGAGGGGCGTACACGTTCACGAGATGGAGCGGCACGTCCCCCAGGCGAACCGTTACGTGCAGCAAGCGGCCTGGCACGGGCTCCTCGACCCCCAAGATCTCCGGCTGAAAATGCGGGCCCAGCAAGATGGCCACCCCACTAGAAATGGCGGTGAGGTGGCTCATGCGGACCTCTCCTTGCCATTCCAGGAGCCACGTGGCTTCGTCTCCCGGAACGGTGTGGGTTTCTTGCAGGAAGCACACCGCATATTTCCCCTCCCGCAGGAGCGAAAAATTGTCAAATCTACGGCGTGCCCCTCTGCCGCCGTTGATGTTGAGGCTGGCTATGGTTATCTTCATGGCAAAAGCATAGTGCAACCTCTACCTTAACCTATTGTGGGGGAGGGAGCGGAGTCTTTTGTTGAACTCCGCTCCCTCCGCAGCCCAGCGAGGAGTCCCTCGAGCTCGCGCAGCTCAAGGTGCTGCTCCTTTGTCAAGGGCCCGCCCGCGGCCAAGGTTTTAACGGCGGCGCGGACGGACCCCTTGATCAGCTCCGGCTCGGACCATTTATCCAGGGCCAGTCGGGCTTGGTCGCGGCGACCCCGGCTCTGGGCCAAAAAGTCCCGGAGTTCCTTTGCAGGAACGAGGAGGGCCTCAGCGGCGGCCGCGAGCAGATCCACCGCCTCACTGGCGGTGGTCTCTAGGTCTTCACCCGCGTCCCCCACCGAGTCCCCGTCCTCCTCCGGGAGGTGGCCGCCAGCAGCCGGCCCATCGACCGCACAAGGTACGGCAAATGAACCGGCCGCTCCAACCGGCCCTGGCACTGCCCCGATCCCACCCCCAGGATCGTCGGCAGAGGAGTCCCCACTGGGCTCTTTTAAAAATGGTGCTGGGTCGGGAAATGACAGCGGAAGGGGTTCCCCCTCCGCCCCAGGAACCGGAGAACAAGGAGAGACCCGGCCATAGGAAATCCCCAGGCCCTCCAAGTGCTCCAGCTCCAAAGTAAGGGGCGAGGGTGGGTGTTCCTCCCCCTCCCCGCTGCCACCCCCCGGCCCAGCATCTACAGTGTCATAATTATTTGTTTCATTCTCTGCCGGGTCGAGCAAATCCCGGGGGAAGTTGGGTAATAGCTGGGCGGGCTCAGGTTCGGCCTTTTCGGCCTCGCCCGCCTCAGTCCCCGGGACGCCCGGCCCGGCGGCTACGCATTCCTCCGCGGTCCCCACGCCCCCCACGACAGGCAGATCTTCCACTCCATCCCCGGGAGGCAGAGGCTGGGCAGCCTCAACTGTCTCACCCTCCCCGGGGAAAGACTCCTCGCGCCTGCAGCGCAATTTGGGGGCGCTGGTGGGGGACGCGGGACACGCGGCGGGCACCGACTCCTCCGCGGAGGGATGTTGTTCCCCCTCCGCCTCATTGGGGCGGTGCCTCTTTTTGTTCCTGGGGGCGCGCGGAGTCAGGGAGACCTCCATGTCTGCCGAGGCCTCCCGCTCCGCCCCCCCCTTTTCCTTTTCTTGCCCGCGCCTGGGCCCCTCTGTGGTGGTATTCAAGGGCCCGGGCACGGGCTCGGGGCACCCCGCGCTCGCCGGTGACTGGGTTGGGCTGAGCGCGGTGGTCAGACTTTCCGGCGCACCGAGGGGACCCGCCTCTAGATGTTTCTCCTTCTTCCGCGCCTTCTTTCCGCTCGGACGCTCTCCCTCCCCCCCGCCGGAGGCCCTGAAAACAAAGGCCTCCGACGATGCCCGCGCACCCATGGCTCCCGGCACGCGGACGCAACTAGGGGGAGGGGTGGCGGCGGCGCCAGCCTTGGCCGCCTTCGGTGGTTTGGCGGCCTTGGAGGCGGGGCAGTTCTTGCGAACGTGCCCCACCTCCCTGCAGGCATGGCACCGCACGCCGTCCGACGTCCAGAAGACGCGGTAGGCAGTCCCCTCGTGCACCACATTAAAATGACCTTCCGTCGTCTCCTCCCGCGCCAGCCGGACAAAGAGCTGGCGGCGGAAGGAGAACACGTGGCGCAGGCTGTTCTCCCTGAGGCCGAGCGGTATGGGGTTGATCCCTGACCTTACCTCCCCCAGTTGTTGTAGGTGAGGGAGGAGGAGCTCAGCGGAAACAAAGGGCGGGACGTTTGAAACGATGACCCTCTGCGCGGTGGCCTCGAGAGGGTCCACCGGCAGGAACGTCCCGCCCACCGTGAGCCCCTTTTCAAGGGCCAGGGACACCGCCCGCTCCGACCCCAGGAAGAACACGGCCTTCCCAGACATCTTGGAGGCTGCGACAATGGCCGAGGGGCCGACTACCCCAGCCATCGCCCGCACGCACTCCTCAATGCTCATTGTGGGGTGAGTGTAGCTCCTGACCCCGTGTTTCCTGGTTATAAGTCTGAATGGTGGCAGGGCAGCGGGTGGCGCAGGAGGTGCCGTGGATGTGGACACCGCCTGCGCATACGTCCTTGCTGGCCCTGCCACCGGCGTGGATGGGGTCGCCATCACGGGGTCCCTTTAAGGGCTACACCCACCCCAAAGTCACAGGCCTTAATGGTCTTTAATGGCCTCTTATGTTAACTGAGCAGAGGAGCCCTTAACGAGGCACCTCTCCCCTCGTTGACAATTGGGGAGAGGCCTTGCTCCCTCTGCTCAGTTGTCTTAATTGGGTTTTTTTTTTTATTAATTTGGAAGGAAAGGGTTCTCAGAGAGAGAGGGGAGAAACAGAGGGTAACGGAGAAAGAGAGAGGGGGGTGGGAAGGGGGGGGGGCTGCGAGGGCAGGTCTCCCCTCGCAGCTGTGGGTGGGTGCACTCCCCAGATGGCAAAACACAAAAGTCTTTGGGGTGGTCTTCAAGTGGGGGGAGAAGATGTCTTCACCTGGGGTAGCTGGAGCCACCAGGCACTCCTAACGATCTTTAATTGGGTGATTGATGACAATCTTCAGCCTGGTAGCTCCAGCTATCCCAGGCTAGGCAAATGTGGGGGGGTGGGGGGGGTTCCAATTGTGGGGGGGGCCCAGTTGTAAGCACGGCCCCCACGCACACTACCACACACACACACACACACCCCCCGCGATGTTCCGGCCCTCAGTGGTCTTCTTTCCTCCCCCCACCGAAACAACAAAGTCTTTTTGGGGAAATGCACCCACACCCACCTGTAGAATGTAGAGTCTCCCTCCTTCCACACTGGATGGTTGTTGTGGTTTTTCCCCCTCTCTCCAACTCCTTGCAGAAATGATAAAAGTTGATAAAGTTTTCTGTTCTCCTCCTCTCCCTCTGGGTAAAGTTGGTGTTGAAGCCCCTTCCTTCCTTCTCTTCCTGGGCTGGTCTCAGGGCTCTCCAGGCAGGAGCTCAAGTTGCTAGCTGCTTCCCTCACTGCTCACAGCTTCTACTGAGCAGGACACGCCTCCACTGCTGCACAATTGGTCCTTGTGCATGAATCCCAAAAAGTTAGTTTGCAGGTGCAGCAGGTAATCAGGAAGGTGAATGGAATGTTGGCCTTCATTGCGAGAGGGATGGAGTACAAAAGCAGGGAGGTCCTGCTGCAACTGTACAGGCTACTGGTGAGGCCGCACCTGGAGTACTGCATGCAGTTTTGGTCACCTTACTTAAGGAAGGATATACTAGCTTTGGAAGGGGTACAGAGACGATTCACTAGGCTGATTCCGGAGATGAGGGGGTTACCTTATGATGATAGATTGAGTAGACTGGGTCTTTACTCGTTGGAATTCAGAAGGATGAGGGGTGATCTTATAGAAACATTTAAAATAATGAAAGGGATAGACAAGATGGAGGCAGAGAGGTTGTTTCCACTGGTAGGGGAGACTAGAACTAGGGGGCACAGCCTCAAAATACGGGGGAGCCAATTTACAACCGAGTTGAGAAGGAATTTCTTCTCCCAGAGGGTTGTGAATCTGTGGAATTCTCTGCCCAAGGAAGCAGTTGAAGCTAGCTCATTTGAATGTATTCAAGTCACAGATACATAGATTTTTAACCAATAAGGGAATTAAGGGTTACAGGGAGCAGGCGGGTAAGTGGAGCTGAGTCCATGGCTAGATCAGCCATGATCTTGTTGAATGGCGGAGCAGGCTCGAGGGGCTAGATGGCCTACTCCTGTTCCTAATTCTTATGTTCTTATGTTCATTATTTACACTAACAATAACAATGTTATGGTAACTAAGATGCCTAAAATAAGTGAACATGGAATAGTCTCGTCAAATGAATAACAGAAAGCTAAGAAAGGCCCTTGTCATCCACGAGCTTATTGTGGATGGTTGCATCGACATCATGGCCCTGACAAAAACTTGGCTGAGGGATGATGACACTTTACTCTAAATGAAGCCTCCCTACCTGGCTGTACTTTCTATCACTTGCTCCGCTCAGACCGCTGTGGTGGCAATGTGGCTCCCAATACCAAATCACACCTTTGGTCTGGCCCCCTACTCCTCCGGTACTTTTTCCTCCTTTGAGCATCTCACCTTATTGCACTCCTCTCACCTCTCATTTAAAATTCTCGTTCTTTCCCACCCACCCAAGTACCATAAATATTTTATTACTGATATTTCTTCACTGCTTTCATTCTTCAGCCTCGGCACCGAGCGACTTCTCACCTCAGTGGTTTCAACCTCCATCTCAATTCATCATGCTCTCTCTCCTCTGAGTTCACTAGTCTCCTAACTTCTCTTAATCTCTCCTTCCGCGTAAACTCCACAACCCATACTCATGGCCACCCCCTCGACCTCGCCATCTCTCGTGGCTTCGCTACTCCCATCATGTCAATCTCAGACAAGGCCATCTTTGACTACTTCCTCATACTGCTCTCCACCCACATCTCCCTTCCACCCCATCTCCTAACCCTACCTCCTTCTGTGTCCGCCTCTGGAAAAAATGCCCTCCCAATTCTCTTACAACTGCACTTACGAAATCCCAACTGTCCAGCCTTCGGCCCTCCATTCACCACAATATTTCTGCAGCTACCGATCTGCTCAACCACACCTTCACCACCACCTTTTGATGCCCTAGTCCCTATTAAAACAATTACTCTTTCTCCCCTGGCCATTCCTCCTGGTACAGCCCTCACCTTCACTCCCTTAAGTCCAAGGGATGCAGACTTGAACGGATATGGCAGACAACTGGTTTAGCCATTCACTGCCACATCTGGCTGGACCATATAAAACATTATTGGGTCCTGCTCTCATCTGCCAAAATTGCTCACTATTCCAGAATCATTCTGGAATGCAAAGATAAACCCCGGCTTCTATTCTCCACGGCTAACCATTTTCTTAAACCCCCCTCCCCTGTCTCCTCCACCCTTACTTCCAACAACAAGTGTGAAGAGCTCATGGACTTCTTTGTCTCTAAGATTGAGACCATCTCTTCAGCTGCCTCTGCCACTTGCTTTCCTTCCCCTAGTCCACCGGGCCAGACTTCCTCTAAGGTTCCCCCCTGCCCTAGCACTGAACTCACATCTTTCTCCAGTTTCTCTTCAATCTCCCCTAATGACCTCTCCATGCTCATCTTGTCCATGAGAACATAACATAAGAAATAGGAGCAGGAGTCGGCCATTTGGCCCCTTGAGCCTGCTCTGCCATTTAATAAGATTATGGCTCATCAGATCTTGTACTCAACTCCACTTCCCTGCCTGATCCCCATAACCCATCACTCCCTTTTCGTTCAAAAATCTGTCCATCTTCACCTTAAATATATTCAATGACCCAGCCTCCACAGCTCTCTGGGGCATAGAATTTCACAGTCTTATGACCCTCAGAGAAGAAATTCATCCTCATCTCAGTTCTAAATGAATGACCCCTTATTCTTAAACTATGCCCCCTTGTACTAGATTCTCTCACAAGTGGAAACATCCTCTCTGCATCTACCTTGTCGTGCCCCCTCAGTATCTTATACGTTTCAATAAAATTACCTCTCATTCTTCTAAACTCCAATGAGTATAGGCCCAATCTGTTCAACCTTTCTTCATAAATTAACCCCTTCATCTCAGGAATCAACCTAGTGAACCTTCTCTGAACTGCCTCCAATGCAAGTAAATCCCTCCTTAAATAAGGAGACTAAAATTGTACGCAGTACTCTAGGTGTGGTCTCCTTCCTCTACAACTGTACAGTTGTAGCAGGATTTCCCTGCTTTTATACTCCACCCCTTTGCAATAAAGGCCAACATTCCATTTGCCTTCCTGATTACTTGTTGTATCTGCATACTAACTTTTTGTGTTTCATGCACAAGGACCCCCAGGTCCCTCTGTACTGCAGCATTTTGTAATCTCTCTTCATTTAAATAATAATGTGTTTTTTTATTTTTCCTGCCAAAGTGCATAACTTCACACTTTCCCACATTATACTCCATCTGCCAAATTTTGGCCCACTCACTTAGCCTGTCTATATCCCTTTGCAGATTCTTTGTGTCCTCCTCACAAGTTGTTTTCCCACCCATCTTTGTATCATCAGCAAACATGGCTACATTACACTTCCTGCTCCCTTGACACTATTCCCACCAAACTGCTGACCGCCCAACTTCCTTTTCTGACTCCCATGTTAGCTGACATTGTTAGCAGTTCTCTCTCAGGTACTGTCCCCTTCTCCCTCAAATCTGCCGACCCTTGAACCCTCCATCTTTGCAAACTACCACCCCCTCTCTATCCTCCCTTTCCTCTCCAAATTCCTGGAACATGTTGTCAACTTCCAAATCCGTGCCCATCTATCCCACAACTCCATTGTTTGAATCCCTCCAGTCTGGTTTCTGCCCCTGCCACAGGACCAAAACCGCTCTCATCAAAGTTACAAATGACATCCACGCAATATTAAAGCAGATAGTAGAGTTTCTACAAGTACATAAAAAGGAAAAGATTGGCTGAAGTAAATGTTGGTCACCTAGATGAGACTGGGGAATTAATAATGGGGAACAGGGAAATGGCAGAGACATTGAACAAATATTTGGAGCGGTCTTCACAGCAGAAGACAATAAAAACATCCCAATAGTGGATAATCAACGGGCTATAGGGAGGGAGGAACTTAATACAATCACTATAACTAAAGAAGTAGTACTTGGTAAAATAATGGGACTAAAAGTGGACAAGTCCCCTGGACCTGATGGTTGCAGAAATAGTGGATGCATTGGTTGTAATCTACCAAAATTCCCTGGATTCTGGGGAGGTCCCAGTGGATTGGAAAACCACAAATATAATGCCCCTATTTAAAAAAGGAGGCAGACAGAAAGCAGGAAACTATAGACTGGTTATCCTAACATCTGTCATTGGGAAAATGCTGGAGTCCATTATTAAGGTTGCAGGACATTTGGAAAAACATAATTCAATCAAGCAAAGTCAGCACGGTTTTATGAAAGGGAAATCATGTTTGACAAATTTACTGCAGTTCTTCAAGGATGTAATGAGCAGGGTGGATAAGGGGTAACCAGTGGATGTGGTGTATTTGGATTTCCAGAAGGCATTCAGTAAGGTGCCACATAAAAGGTTACTGTACAAGATAACAGTTCATGGGGTTGGGGGTACTATATTAGCATGGATTGAGCATTGGCTAACTAACAGAAAACAGAGAGTTGGGATAAACGGGTAATTTTCCAGTTGGCAAACAGTAACTAGTAGGGTGCCACGGGGATTGGTGCTGGAACCTCAACTATGTGCAAAGTTAAAGCACATGGGATTGGGGTAGTGTGCTGACGTGGATTGAGAACTGGTTGTCAGACAGGAAGCAAAGAGTAGGAGTAAATGGGTACTTTTCAGAATGACAGGCAGTGACTAGTGGGGTACCGCAAGGTTCTGTGCTGGGGCCCCAGCTGTTTATATTGTACATTCATGATTTAGACGAGGGGATTAAATGTAGTATCTCCAAATTTGCGGATGACATTAAGTTGGGTGGCAGTGTGAGCTGTGAGGAGGATGCTATGAGGCTGCAGAGTGACTTGGATAGGTTAGATGAGTGGGCAAATGCATGGCAGATGAAGTATAATGTGGATAAATGTGAGGTTATCCACTTTAGTGGTAAAAACAGAGAGACAGACTATTATCTGAATGGTGACAGATTAGGAAAAGGGGAGGTGCAACGAGACCTGGGTGTCATGGTACATCAGTCATTGAAGGTTGGCATGCAGGTACAGCAGGCGGTTAAGAAAGCAAATGGCATGTTGGCCTTCATAGCGAGGGGATTTGAGTACAGGGGCAGGGAGGTGTTACTATAGTTGTACAGGGCCTTGGTGAGGCCACACCTGGAGTATTGTGTACAGCTTTGGTCTCCTAACTTGAGGAAGGACATTCTTGCTATTGAGGGAGTGCAGCGAAGGTTCACCAGACTGATTCCCGGGATGGCGGGACTGACATATCAAGAAAGACTGGATCAACTGGGCTTGTATTCATTGGAGTTCAGAAGAATGAGAGGGGATCTCATAGAAACGTTTAAAATTCTGATGGGTTTCGACAGGTTAGATGCAGGAAGAATGTTCCCAATGTTGGGGAAGCCCAGAACCAGTGGTCACAGTCTAAGGATAAGGGGTAAGCCATTTAGGACCGAGATGAGGAGAAACCTCTTCACCCAGAGAGTGGTGAACCTGTGGAATTCTCTGCCACAGAAAGTAGTTGAGGCCAATTCACTAAATATATTCAAAAAGGAGTTAGATGTAGTCCTTACTACTAGGGGGATCAAGGGGTATGGCGAGAAAGCAGGAAGTGGGTACTGAAGTTGCATGTTCAGCCATGAACTCATTGAATGGCGGTGCAGGCTCGAAGGGCCGAATGACCTACTCCTGCACCTATTTTCTATGTTTCTATGTTTATTTACAATCTCTATTAATGGTTTGGATGAAGGGACCAAGTGTCATGTAACCAAGTTTGCTGATGATACAAAGATGGGTGGGAAAGCAAATTATGAGGAGTACACACAAAATCTGAAAAGGGATATAAGTGACTGGGCAAAAGTTTGGCAGATGGAGTAGAATATAGGAAAATGTGAGGTTATCCACTTTGGCAGAAAAAATAGAAAAGCAGATTATAATTTAAATGGAGAAAAATTGCAAAGTGCTCCAGCACAAAGGGACCTAGGGGTCCTTGTGCATGAAACACAAAAAGTTAGTCTGCAGGTATAGCAAGTGATCAGGAAGGCAAATTGAATGTTGGCCTTTATTGCAAGGGGGATAGAGTATAAAAGCAGAGAAGTCCTGTACAGGGTATTGGTGAGGCCACACCTGGAGCACTGCATGCAGTTTTGGTCTCCGTATTTAAGAAAGGATATACTTGCATTGGAGGCTGTTCAGAGAAGGTTCACTAGGTTCATTCCGGAAATGAGGGGGTTGACTTATGAAGATAGGTTGAGTAGGTTGGGTCTATACTCATTGGAGTTCAGAAGAATGAGAGATGATCTTATGGAAACATATAAGATAATGAGAGGGCTGTGTAAGAGAAAATTGGCATTCGGGGTTTAAGCAAAATAAGGTTTAACGTGCCGGCTTCTACATTGGCTCAGCAAAAGGGGCAGAAGGTTTGTGGCTGACCTCACATTCTAACCTATTGCAGCACCAAGGACCCAGAGGCCTCTGATTCAACATTGATGTACCAAACCACCAGATAACATTAAGGTACGTCCAGTCTGACAAGATAAGACTCTGTGAAAAGACTCTAAACAAACTTTTAGGCACCATGTACGATCAGCAAATTCTAACCCAATGAGGTCATCCCAGTTAAGATCAGAGGTTGCCTTGAGATCCTGGTCTGTCATATTACTAATATTACTAATACGGTAACCCAATTAGAGATCGAGGGAGGTCGTACCGGGGGGGTGAAGGGATCTATGAAATGTATAAATGATGTACAATTTTGCTATTCAGAGAACATCTCCACTCACAGACGGCTGTGATGAGAAGTGTTCCCGGACGTCAGTAATTAAAGATCGTTATACCTTGCCATCCGTCTCCATGTAATAACTTCGAGGGCTGCTACACGAGTTGGGACGAGCATCGACCCTTTATATCAAAGGGCCCGCTCGTGGGAAGAGAAGCCTTTCCTTTTTCCCCTTCAGGCTGGACATGATGGATGCAGAGAGGATATTTCCACTCATAGGGGAAACTAAAACTAGGGGGCATAGTCTCAGAATAAGGGGCCGCCCAGTTAAAACTGAGATGAGGAAGAATTTCTTCTCTGAGGGTTGTAAATCTGTGGAATTATCTGCCCCAGAGAGCTGTGCAAGCTGGGTCATTGAATATATTTAAGGCTGAAATACAAATTTTTGAGCGATAAGGGAATAAAAAGTTATGGGGAGCGGATAGGGAAGTGGAACTGAGTCCATGATCAGATCAGCCATGATCTTATTAAATGATGGAGCAGGCTCGAGGGGTGAAATGGTCTACTCCTGCTCTTATTTCTTGTGTTCTTGTGTTACTTGCCAGAGGCATCGTTGGTAAGACCCTCCCCTCGGTGGGTACCGCCCTCTTCATGACTACATAAAGCGCAATGACAGCGTGTGTAAGCTCAGGTTCTGTTCAAACCGATACCTCGTATTGGTGCTGTGTGCGCTCCGCTCCAGTCTGACTATGGGGAAGACGCGTGTGGCTGTGATCCTGGCGGGCTGCGGAGTCTACGATGGCACCGAGGTGCACGAGTCCTCGGCAGTGATGGTTCATCTGAGCCGGGCTGGGGCAGAGGTACAATCACCTTCGCAACACATCGCAAAAAAATTCCAGCCACCTCTCATCTGAAATTCTTTCCACCCAAACTTATGTTTAAAATATCTTTCCTACTTTGCTTCTTCATTAACATTCGGTTAACATTTCATCTTTCTATCCTAATGTCTTGTTGAATATATCGTTCGACTTCCGTGTTTTATTTTATTTCTCTTTCTGTTCGGTTCCATCTGCAATTGCGTCCCTTGCAGTTTGTGTTTCCCCTTCCTGTGCAATGCACTTTCCGCCGTTAGATGCCTGTTTGTTATACAATCTATGATTGTAAAATACGCTGCTTTTAAATACTTGTCCCACTTTGTTCCAGGTACAATTGTACGCCCCCAACGTGAACCAGATGCATGTTGTAAACCATTTGACCAGCCAACCGACCGAGGAGGTGCGCAATGTGCTGGTGGAGAGCAGCCGGATCGCCAGGGCCAATATCAAGGACCTTGTCCAGCTGAGTGTCAATGACACAGACGCGCTGATCATCCCAGGTAAATGTTCTGATCTGCAGTCTTTCACGCTCGATCACTTTTTAAAAACCAGTCTGGACTATACTAAAATCACGAAAGATTACAGCAATATATTTCCCTCAAAAGTTTGCTGTGTCGAATATATTGACATTCTATATAATTCTGTTTTGCCATAATTATGTAGATTTCGAATGCCCTTTAATTCTAATGTACTTTGAAACATCGATGTAGTATCACGTTTCCAGACATAGGAGTCTCTGTTTAAAAACTTCTTCCGTGTGGCAGCTGAAATCTCTGTCAAACATTAGGGATGTTTCATATTTCC